>NC_056733.1:914694956-914854956 GCF_019279795.1 Protopterus annectens
CTGTCCAGACAGATTTGTCTGACTTTGCATGGGGAGCTGTGACTCTGCGTCCTCTTCTAGTGCTTACAGACAACACTACAGTGATGCACTTTCTTAAATGGAAATAGGGGGTCCATTGAGGTTAATATCCCTCTGGAATTAAAATATTTCTGTGAGCTTCTTCAGGTTGGCCTTTCATATCCATCCATTAAGGTGCATTTAGTGGCCATCTGTGCTTGTCTGCCAGTGGATTCACCCCTCTGTCCTCTTCTCTTTTGGGAAAACAGTTTATGAAAAGAATTTTACATATGAAAATCCCCCCCCCCCCCCCCCGAAATTCCTCCTTCATGGGACCTCAGTTATGTTTTTGAAAAATTGACCTTACATTACCTTTTAAACTGGCATCCCATGCTGATCTCAAGTTCTTAATGTAGAAAACTGTTTTTCTTATTGCTCTGACATCTGCAAGGTGAGTTTCTGAGCTGCAAGCTCATGGTGGGACAACCTTACCTGATTTTCCAAAGGGTTAGTGTTGTATTGTTTACTAATCCTTCTTTCATGCTGAAAGTGGTCTCAGTGTTCACCCTCAATCAGTCTGTTAATCTCACTGTGTTTGTTCCAGAACCTCAGAATGAAGGCGAGAGGAAACTTCATACTTTGGATGTGCGTAGGCAGTTCAGGCAGTACCTTTACAGAACAAAGCCCTTTAGGAAGGCCAAAAGGCTTTTTATTTCCTTTTATGTGGCAAAGAAAGGTCAGCTTGTCTCTAAGCCTACCATTGCACTCTGGTTGTCCCCTAGTTTTGTTTTTTGTTAGACCCTCTATGGCAAGGCGAATTCAGGCAAGGTAAAGGCACATTCCACTAGCTCCACTAGTGTCTTTTCCTCTTTTGTGTTTTATTGGAAAGCAACGAACTCAAAGTATTCTGCAGGCAGCAGCTTGGTCTTTCACATATAACTTCATGAAGCACTACAAACTAGATTATTTTTCTAGATCCACAGCAGACTTTGCAATAACCATTCTCTATGGGCTCCCAGACCCTTATCCTTCCTCCTACCTGGCTGGGTAAGCTTTGGGAATGTACCCATATACCATTAAAGCAGTGCGTTTGTTGAACATAGTACAGTTGCATAAGTTCCACTTAGCTGTAACAGTAGATGTTCATAGAACACTGTCTTACTTGGTATATGGGTAGATTCCCAAAGCTGTCCCTGTTTTATTTGGTGTATATGACTGGTTGTTGAAAATGATGTTTTGTTTTTTTCATTCAGCATTTTTTTTGTTTTGTGTGTGTGTGCTTGGTATTTGGTTTGGAATAGTATATTTTCACAAAGCTAGTGTTTGCAGCTACTCTTCCTGCTGGACCATCAAAAACTAAATGGGTCCTGTCTGTGAGGGGTTGCCTTGGTCCTGCAAGATGATTTTCCCTTTACTGTGACATGACAGGCAGTGGGAGGAGTTCAGAGCTTTGACAGACTGCCAGGGGTTGGGTTGCAGGGTACTACTACCCATATGCCTGTAAGGCAGTATGTTCTACTAACATCTAATATTACAGTGCAAATGTAATATCTGGTTTCATCCAGAAACCCGAAGACATGCTGTCGGTGAATTGGCATTCCCACAATTTGGGTGTATGTAGCATGCCAAATATATATCAAATGTGTGTGTGTGTGTGTGTGTGTGTGTGTGTGTGTGTGTGTGTGTGTGTGTGTGTGTGTGTGTTTGCATCTTATGAGAAGTCTGGCTTGTCAAGAGCAGTGTTATCATGTGGGTGCATGTATGAAAAATCAGAGTATCTTGCGATGGACCTGGCTTACCACGGACATTGTTTGTGTGTGTCTGTGTGTGACAGAGTGACATATAAAATACCACTGATTATTATGTAAGGACACACATAATATTTCTGGGCAATACACAACTGTACTGGGTATCAGTAAAAACAGTTAACAAGTGACTATTTTTTCAATATAAGGCATAAACTGCATCCTATTGCATTTAGTCTCTTTGAGCTTCTGGAGGCCACTCCAAAGTGTGTAAGTGGATTTTGATACAGGGTTATTGGTAGCCTTTGTCCTGAATTCTGCCAAGTCTAAAACCAGTCCTGTTCAGAGGTGAGCACAGGTCATTGTAGCTTGTATGGGGGGGGTCATTATTTCTTTAATTGTCTTCACAATAAAGCCTTGGATGTGTGTACAGGGGGTTGCTGTATCGTGTGTATGCTGGGGACAGTGTTATCATTGTTTGTTAACTTTTCTCACACACCTCAGAGATGTTAATAGAAGGTCACTATGACTTGTGTTGAGGCTGGGGACAGTGTGGTCATTATTTATTTACCTTTCATCACAATTAAACCTCTGAGTTGTACACAGAAGGTCACTTTATCTTGTATGGAGGCTGAGGACAGTGTGGTCATTATTTCTTTAATTTTACTCTCAATCATACATTGGAAATCCGCACAGAAGATTGTTATAACTTGCCCAAGTTGAGTGTAGTGTCTAGGAACAGCAACCTGGAATACATTACTGTGATTATTTTTTTCATTTTCATCACAAACATCATATTTGGATACAAGTGGCTGTCTTTTGGGGGTAAGGATAAGGAGATGTGCTGTTTGACAGCAGCAAGTTCAAATATATTACTGTGTTTTATTTGCGTTTTCAAATTCATTAGAGTTTGACACCAAGGATTTGCACAGAAGGTGACCATCTCTTTTTCGGTGGGTGGGGCAGTAAGGAGGCAGTAAGCACTATTCCAGAAATTATTTATGTATCCTAACAAGCATATGTTTTCTCAGTTAATTATGACCTACCTTTTTGTTAGCTTTGAACATTAAGCCTTTACCACAACTTATTTCTGCCTTGAAAGAAAAAAATCTGAATTTCTTTCCTTTCTTGTGATTTACATTCAAGCTATCAAGAGATTGGAAAAAGCTATAAAATGCACTTCAGACCATAACCCTGTGGTTTCTGGGTCCTACTTGCTTCCAAATTCTGAGCTCAGTTTTTGTGTAGTTTTGGCAAAAGTACTTTTATGATAATAGAACATTTTTTCCCAGACCTTCACTTAAGGAAGGATTCAGTATCCAGTTGTACCTTCCTGGTAAATAAACACAAATAAATATATAATAAATATAAATTAGGCTGTGTTGAAAGGATGCAGGAAAAAGCAATGTTGAAAAGTAAGGCTGACCATATTTCCTTAGTCATGACTTTTGGTTAGGCCATCATTGGATAAAAAGGTTGGTGAAAAAGTGCTAAAATGTACATAGAAGTTTCTAATATCCCATGGCCTGTCTTCTGGTAAAACCTGAGGTGGTATTCATACTGATTTGAGGAAATTTGGCCAGGAAACTGGAGAATTTCTCCTACGCTTGGTAGTTGGGGGAACAGCTTGTGTGTTACACATCCTGACTTCCTGTTTCTTGTCCAGGCATAGAGGCAGCCAGGAGGAACAGGGAAAAAACATGCCTGATTCAGCTTTTGCTGAAACTGGAGTGAAAGTTGCAGGAAATGTAGTTGAAATGATAGAATCACTGCCAAAAGTCTTTTCTGATGATGTGGGTGCAGAAAAAACAGTGACATTGTAGGAAAAGGAGACTGTAGCTGAAACAGAAATAGATTCAGAGGAAAACCTTCAGAGGAGATTGTTTGAAGGAGAGACAGTTACCTCTGAAAAATGCATAATTACAACCATCCAGTCGGGGGGGAGGGTTGCGGGATAATTATTTGGAAGAAATGGTAAACCAAAGTAGCCAGAAAATGAAGCAGCAATTTCAAGGAGCGACATCATGGAAAATTAGAAGAAGATGACAAAGGAGAGGATGAGACTGAGGCAGAAAAAGTGCCAGAGACAAACACTTTTGCACAAACTGTTGGAGAAGAAAGAAAGAAAGAAGAAATAAAAGAAATAAAAAGAAGTATAGAGTACATGTGAGCAGTAAAAAAAAAAAAAAAAGAAAGTTTGGAAGAGTATTAGGTTTGGGACCCTGACATAGCACCTCTGGGTGTCAAAGCAAAAGAGGTAAGAGCATTTATTTTAATTAATAAAGATACTTTTTGGGACTTGATATTTGAGACTGGGCAGGCCGTGAAAACATTTTTGGGTGCATATGAACAAAAGAAAACTATTTATCTGTGGTCAGAATATGTGGTGCAAGCTTTTTACAGACGAACAAAACAAAAGAATAATGATCCAGTTTAGAACTGAAGTTGAAGCAAAAGAACTGAAAGAACATTTGCTAACTCTATGTAAAGAAGTAATGGACACTACAAAATATATATGATGAAAAAGGACTGTGGACTGGGGGATGGGAATGTGGAGTAATACTGAAAATGGAAAATGATAATGTTATGCACGTACCTAGTATTATTAATGTTAATGGTAATAGGGATTTTGTGAAATACAGGGGTCAACCAAAACTTATTTTTTGTGGAAAAATGATCATTTAATCAATTAATGTGATAAAAATATGTTATTTATGTGATAAAACAGGGCATAATGCAAAAAATGTAATTCAAAGTACAAAAATATGTGGCACTACTGGTCATTCATAACTATAATGTGAAATGAATGTGCAAGAAAATAAAAATGAAGTTAACAGGATAAAGAGAGAGCAGAATGTGTTATACAGGAAATGTATAAAAAGATGTAACTGATAAACAGGTTATACATGAAGTTAAAGAAAGTAACAAGGAAAAAGAAACAGAGGAGACAAGTGAGGAAGAAGGTGATTGGTGCACAGTAAGAAATAAAAAGAATTTGATAGGAAAAAGAGTTAAAGAAAGGAAAAGAATATTTAAAAATATAATGCATAGAGAAAATAAGAAAGGAAAGGGATAACATTTTATTATAATAACTGTTCTTAAAAGCTGAAAATATTAGCTTTAAATGTGAACAGTATGAAAAACCTTAAGAGGAGACTAGGTATATTACAATGGTGTGCTGCAGCAGATGCACATATTGTTTTAAAAGATATCAGGTTATTAACAGAGGGAGGAAGAAAGAAAACAAACTGAAAAACTTTGGAATGGTGCAGTAGTTTGTAACATGGAGAAAGAAACATGCTCAGGCATATGTATATTATGTCAGAAAGCATTAAAATATTAGATGTAACCATAGCGGAACTAGGATGAATTACGGTAATAGACCTGAGCTGGAAAAAGTATGTGTAGAGAATTATAGCTTTATATGCATATGTAACAAAAAAAGAGAGAGAAATGATGTTTAAAACATTTTTTGACTATGTTCATATAAATATGGACATTATAGTGGTAAGTGATTTTAATAGTAACTTAAGAAAAAATAAGAGCAATTGAGATGTTAAAATGGTTAAAGAAATGATGAGAAGTAGAAAGTTAAATGTATGTGAGAATAACCAATGGACCTACAAAAGGAATTAAATTAGAATAGAAATTGCTTATTTTTAATATCTGATAGTTTAAAAGTTAAAGAAAAAGGAATTAACTATGCTGGGTTTTCATATAGCTGTATGGCTTAAAGTAGAGGAAAATGAAGACTATATAAGAACAGGAAAAGGAATAAAGAGAATTAATGAAAAGGAATTAGATTTAGAAGAGAAAAAAGAACTTATGGAATTATGGAAAAATCATATGAATAGGAGAGAGTTTTATGAGAATTGGACTGTTTGGTAGCTTAACTTTAAAAGGAAATATAAAAAAGTGTTTTTAGAAAATATAAGGAAGAACAGAAAGAGACATAAAATATTACGTCAGTAAACATTCAGAGACTTATAAGAGAAGAAAAATGCCTTTCATGAAAAAGAAAGAAATATATGAAATTATCAAATTAAAATGAACAACTTGTTATATAAACAAAAATATTGTTTACAAGGAAAGAAAGAAGAGCTAGCACCACATTTGAGTAAAATAATAAAAGAAGGAAAAATAATAAGAGAATTAACGTATAAGGAAGGTAAGCAAATAAGACAGCAAGAAGTATATACAAAATAATTAAATAAGTATTGGAATTATTTGTTAAAAGATAAGAAAACATAGAACAAACTTCTAAAGATGAAAAATGAAATAACAATAATGACTATTTAGAACAAAAAAATAAATAGGAAAGAATCGAATGAAATTCTAAAAGATATTAACATGAATTCTGCAACAGGACTGGACAGAACTGAATATGGTATGTATAAAGAAATGAAGGGGTGGCAAAAGACTTTTATAGACGTCATGAATGAATGGTTAGAAAAATGGAATTAAAGAAGAGATATGTACAGGAGTTATACAAGTTATATTTAAAAAGTAAATAAATAGGAGATGAAAAATGGGGAGACCTATAGCATTGAATAATATGGAACATTTTCATGACAATAATAAGAAAACGGTTACAAAAAATGGATAGATAGAATATATGACCAAAATGTATTTGGCAGAAAAGGAAAAGGAAGTCAGGTGTTATTATGGTAATCAGAGAAATAACTGATATCATAAATAAAAATGTAGAAGTGAAGGTTATGATAGGGGATGTAAGTAAAGCCTATGATAATATTCAATATAAATCATTATGAGGAATTTTGCAGGCACATAATGTAACCAAAACATATTACAAGTAATAAAATCATTTTATGAAAGGAACTATGTGATACTAAATGTAAATGGCTGGATTAGGGAAGAAATAAAAATAGAATATGAAATAAAGCAGGGATGCCCAGCTAGTTGTGTAATTTTCTCATTAGTTATGAATGTAATGGTGAAGGAAATTAATAAAATGTCAAGTAGCGGTGGATACAAAATGATGAAGGAAGTGTAATTGCCAATAATGTATAATTATGTGGATGATATGGTACTAATTGTTAAAAATGAAGCATAGATGGAAAAAGTAAATGAAAAATTAAGTATAAAGTTAAAAAAAATGTTGGTTTAAGTATAAATAAAGAGAAAAGTAAAGGATTTGGTTTTGAGGGTATGATGAGAGGTATTCAGTTTAATAAAAAATATATAGATATATTAGGAATAATATTTGGAAAGAATGAATAGAGACAAATACAATGGGATAATGTACTCAAAGAAGTAAAGTATACGACTATTTTTTTGGAAATCATATAGATTTTCGTATAGAAAAAAACATACTTGTTGAACACCATGGTAATAGGACAAATTGCTTATGTTGCTAACTTCTATATGATTCCTATTATGTATCCAGTCAAGAGACAGATTCTATATATGAAAGAAGAGCAAGGAGGCTTGGGTTTAATAAACTCAATAGTAAATGTAACATCTTTAATTTTATATAAGGTATTAAAAGGAATTATGAAGGAAAATAAAAACTTGATAGAAATGATACTATATTACAAATACAAAGAATTGTGGGAAGGAATGGAATAAAAGTATTCTGAATGAAGAAATGAAAGAGTACCAAAACAAAATTGTGTTATGGAAAATAAAAATTAATATATATGAAAAAAATAGAAGGGAATGGTATTTAAATATTATGAAAGCATTGTATTGCATTATTCCATGGAAAGATTTAGAAATAAATAAGAAAAAAGCCATAATGATGAGATATAATAATTTATTTCTTTATTTTACATTTGTTGACCGAGCTAGTCTAACTGGATATATGTCCATTTTCAGTAGAGGCCCAGGGAGAAAAGCTCCAAGCATAGGCAGTAACTTATTATACAATATTAATATAAAATATAGATTGTACTTAAGATAAATGTGTACTGTGTCATTTAGTGGGATTAAGCTGTGATCAAATATAGATAATATTTGTGAGAAATAAATGTGTACAGAGTCATTTAGTGGGGATAAACTAAGATTGAATACAAAAAAAAAAACATTTGAGAGGAAAAAAAAATACAAAGATATATATATTTTTTTATTTTGTACTAGGACAGAGATCATATTACCTCTTGGTTTGAGGTTAGCTTAATTATTAGGACAGGTAGGCCACATAGTACAGTAGAGAAGTAGAGTAAAGGGAGCGCAAGATGGGTAAAGGGGATAATTAGTCAGGGTTTGTGCAGGGACAAAGCCAATGAGTTTTAAGATATTCTTTAAGATGTTTTTTAAAAGATGTGTGGAAGAGAGAGTAGAAAGTTAACTTGGAAGCTGGTTCCAGGCTTTCCCCACTGTGTTAGTGAAAAGTGAGTCCCCAGCTTTGTTGTTAGATTTAATAGTGGAAACTAGAAGCTTATTAGCTGAGTGAAGAGTTGTAAGGTTTTTGTAAGGGGTAGTCAGATTAGTGAGGATTGGGGTATTATTAGGGTGGTAAAGTATTTTTGGGGTTATAGTAAGTTGATGACGGAGTACTTGGTGCTGCAGTTCTAACCATCCCAATTGTTTGAGGTTGAGACAGTGGTGGGTTCTGAAAGGGTTGCCAGAGGCGACTCTGGCTATGTTGTTATAGCTAGTAACAAGTTTGTTGAGGTCATTTTTAGAAAGATTGGTATAAATGGCAGAAGCATAGAACAGGGTAGAGATCAAGTGGGTCTGGGCAATAGTGGTTCTGGCTGTTGGTATAAGGAAGGGTTTGATTCTATAAAGGGAACCTAGTTTTTTGTTGACAGACTTTATGGTAGTGTTAATATGGTCATCATAGCTAAGGTTGTTCTCTATGGTTATCCCCAGTAGATGAGTTGTAGTATCAGGAAATATGGTAGTTCCATTGTTAGAGGTTATTGTGAAGTGAATTTGTGGTGATTTGTGAGTAGGAGCAAAGAGTAGTAATCTTGTTTTTTTTGGGGTTCAGGAGGAGGCAGTGTTGCATGAACCAATTTTCCACAATAGTAAATACAGTTTGGGTGAGGGTCTGGAGGGAGGTTGAGGACCTGGCTGAGCATATTAACGTTGAATCATCAGCATATTGTATGCAGGCGGCTTGAGGAATTTTGGTATTTAGTTCATTAATAAACATTGAAAAGAGAAGAGGGCCTAGGATTGAGCCTTGAGGTACTCCAATGTTTACAGGGAGGGGAGTTGAAAGCTTATTATCCCAAAGGACTGCTTGCTGTCGGTTGTCTAAATAAGATTTAAACCAGAGTAGTGCCTATGTGTCCAGTGAATGGGCTTTTAGTAACTCAATAAGCAGATTATGGTTGACCATATCGAAGGCTTTTGAAAGGTTGATAAATAGTGCGGAGGAAAGAGAGTTATTGTTACGATTTTTGTTTATGCAGTCAGAAAAGGATAGCAGGGCAGTTATTGTACTATGGAATCGTCTGAAGCCATGTTGGCAGTTAGCAAGTAAATTGTTGTGGAGGAGGTGGTCAAGTAGTTGTCGGTGGATACATTTTTCCATTATTTCAGCTATTGGAGAGAGTAGGGCGATTGATCTAAAGTTGGAAATATCAGTTGATGTCCCACCTTTATGTAGAGGGATGATGTGAGAGACATTCCATATAAAAGGGATTTTGCTTTCTGTAATAGTTCTATTTATAAGGATAGAAATAGGGTAGGCAATGGCTTTAGCTGCAATTTGCAGGTATTCTGCTGGTAGACAGTCAGCAGAAGGAATGCATGGCTTAAGTTTTTGAAGGAGGTTACAAATGAGGGATGTAGGTACTGGTTGTATGTGAAAGGAAGGAACTGGATTCATTGTGGTATTAGGTGGGAGGGTGCTAATGGGTGGTAGAGTATTAGCTAGAGTTTGAATGGCTTCTGTAAAGTAGTTGTTAAAGGTATCTGCGATTATCTTAGGGTTATTATGGGTAATTCCTGATGGGGTAGGAGTCTTGGAGTGCCCTGGCTGAAGTAGTTTGTTCAAAGCTGACCAGAAATTTTGTGGTTTTTGTTTGTGGGTTTATTGGAGGTGGACGTAAAAGTTTTTTTTGTCTAGCAGAATTTCTTTTTTGGTGGCGTTTCTTAATTGTTTAAAGTAATGGTGATCTGACGGGCTTTTAGAGGCTCTCCATTTGGCCCAAATTTTATTTCTTAGGAGGATTTTTTGCCTAGTTTGTTTTGTGAGCCATGGAGCAGATTTGGTCTTTATTCAGGAAGAGCGATAGGGGGCATGGTAGTCTAGGATTTGAAGGAATCTAGTATTAAAGTAGGTCACTGCTTCATCAAGTTGAAGATGGTACAGTGGTGACCAGTCACATGATTTCAGTTCTGTTTGGAAGTTCTCTGGATGAAAGTTTTTTTTAGAATGGGAGGTTTCGAAAATACTAGCATTAGGGCTATGACGTTTTTGTTTAATTATATAGGTTAGAGCATGGTCACTGATGTCATCTGGAAGGGTTCCTGGCTTATAAGTACTAGGGTGACTGTTTATGAGGATCCAGTCTAGGGTGGTTTCTTTACCACTTTGTTTGTGGGTTCTAGTAGGGGTGGTTATCATTTGTGAGAAACCATATTTATGTGGTTGATGGGATTGCGGGAGCTACAAGTAGCCCAGTCTATATGAAAGTCACCTAGCACAATGGTTTCCTGAGGTAGGTGGGTAGATAGGCCACTAAGTATATTTTCAAGTGTACTGACATTGTTTCTGGGGGGAAGATAGGAACAGATTATATAGACGGATTTAGAGTTGTTGATTTGAAGTTTAGCTGTAAGGGCTTCTGCAGTGGAGTTTGAGGGAATTGGCTCATTGGAGAGCGAAACATTGAGTTCTGATTTAAACAGAATGGCTACACCCCCACCCTTTTTGGTAATGTGGTCACATCTCAGGATGTTATATCCTGGATGGGGTAATATTTCATGGTCCTTGGTTGAAGGTTTAAGCCAAGTTTCAGTAATACAGAGGATATCAAATGTGTGCACGTCTAGGAGTGCATGTAGGTGGAATATTTTATTGTTAATGCTATGGATGTTAAGGTGAGCTATCAGGAAGGAGTTAGATGATCTTGTTGGGGTAAAGGTGGTGTGGGGTTTTTGGTTTATTGGGTTACTGGGAAGTCCTGTATTGGGGCCAGGGTTTGGATGAATATCACCATCTAATAGGGGATGTTGTTGAGGTTTTTATATTATTTTTTATTTTATATTAGTTGTTAGGGGGGTTCTTGTTATGGAAGAAAGTAATATGGGTAGATCTATGGTACTTTGGAAGTATATAGCTAGAAGTAGAGGTTATGTTAATGTGGTTGAGGGAATTTATATGTGATACTGGTTGAGTTTGTTGGTGGGGGTGGTGCTGTTCAGGCAGGGAAAAATGTTGAAAGAAGGTTAGTGAGAATGCTAGAGTTAGGGAAGCTAGAATAGTAGGTAAGAGTAGGAAGTATGTGTAAATAGAGTTGTGTTTAGAGGCCATTAGGATGACTAGGAAAAGGTGGTGTAAGATGAGGGAAGGTGTCTTGTGTTATGTAAAAATAAAGGTGTCTAGTATCAGGTGAAAATAAAGGAGCCAGAAGGAGAGAGAGCTGTAAGAGGTAGAGTGCACTGAGGAAAAAATAAAGAATGTAATATTTTTATGGAGATTGTCTATTAGAAAATTGCTTGTTAAGGCAAATATGGCATGCAAGAAAAAGCAAGATAGAATATGTAATAAATGTGGAGAGTTTGAAACTACTGAATGTGTTTTTGAAATGTGAAATAGTTAATTTGTGGAAACAAATATATAAAGATAATAAGGTGAAAAGTTTGTTAAAATTTGAGCAAATAAATATGCACATAACAGAATGTGGTTATTATGGTGCACAAAAACAGGAAGAAGTGAAGAAAATGGACAGAGTGATATTTTATATTTTATGGACTATATGGAACGAGAGACTAAATGAAATCAAATGCAACTGAAAATGGACGTTGACAAATATTCTGGAGAAAATAATGTTTTGTTTGTGGATAAAAGAGTAGGAGAAAATGCTTAAATTGAAGTTTAGAATGTATGGAGTTTTGTAAATAGATGTAAATAATATAAATATGTAAATAATATAAATATATAAATATGTAAATAATATAAATATATAAATATGTAAATAATATGTAATGTATATATCAATAAAAAACATGCTCTTCATTGTTATGAGTGGGACCCGTTTTGGAGGAGTACTTCCTGTTTCATTTCCAGGTGCAGAGGCAGTCCGCAGAAACAGAGAGGCAGATGGAGAGAGAAGGAGATGACGCAGTAGTGAAAGAAATGAAGGAGAAAGTAAATATCAAGACTGAAAAATATGTGCAGGATTCTGAGCAAATATTTCAAAGAAAGTTGTTTGATGGAGGGGACTCAGTGAATGATGGATGCATAATTACAACCCTCCAGCTGGGAGGGTTGCGGGATGATATACTTAAAGAAATGGTGGTGCAGGGTGAGCCAGAAAATAAAGGAGATGTTTCCTGGGCGGACATTATAGAGAAAATACAAAAGGAGGATGTAGAGACAATCCTGAAGAATAGTGGTGAGATGGAAAAGAAACCAGGCAGAGAAAGTAAAACAAAGCAGAAGAAAATGAAAACCAGAAGTACGTGGTAAGGATTCAAAGTAAAGAAGACAAAGAAATGGACAAATATGAAGTGTGCGACAACTTAATAGCTCCTTTGGGTGCAAAAGCACATGAGGTAAGATCATTTATTCTTATTAACAAAGAGACGTGTGACATTATATTTGAGACTGTTTTTTCAATGGAAATGTTTCTTGGAGAATATGAAAAAAAGAAAAACTGCTACCCATGGAATCTTTATGTGATAAAAGCATTTAACAGGGAAACAAAAAAAGGTTCATGTACGATTTTGAACAGAGGTAGAAAGAGAGAGTTTGAAAGAACATTTGAAAGCTTTATGTAAATAAGTACTGGACATTACAAAAGTTTGACAAAAGGTGTTTATGGACTGGTGGCTGGGATTGTAGTATTCTGTTAAAAATAGAAAGAGAAAAAATGTATACATATACCAATCATGATAAAGGTGGGGGGAACAGAGGTGTTGTAAAATACTGGGGACAACTTAAAACTTTTTTTTTTTTGTGGAAAAGGATATTTAATAAGTAACTGAGGCAAAAGAAAATATATTTGTGGGGAAATAGGACATGGGAATAGGTTGACTCTGAAGTTATCAGAGCCATCTCTCCCTCTCAGGGCTTCAGCCCTCAACAGCTTGGATCTGAGATCAGCCTCAAAGCCAAGGACTGTTGGTGTCAAGGAGTTCCCTTCTTCAGGTGGGAGGAGATCTCAGTCGAGGTTGATGACTATTTCAACCTTTCAGGCTTTTGAGAGGGTCTTGGCTGTGCCAAGAGAAAAGGTGTTACCACTCAACTTGGCTCCAACCTGACCTAAGGAGGATTTTGCTTATTTCCCCTTCATTCTATTCGACAAGGACAGTTGGCATCACAGACTTTTGAGTGGGCTCACTGCATGAGTTCCCAGTCTGATTCTGACCCATCTGACCAGCCACCAGTTCATATTCACAGGAAACAGATGTGCAAGCGGAAGCACATAGACTCATCCCCAGAGTCATTCACAGAAGACACAGATTTGGATGAAGGTGAAGGCTCTCCTAGATCCCTCTTGGAAGACATTACCTTCGGTAAGATGCTAAAATTGATGAAACAACAAGGGGATGGCCCACAGATGACCCTGCACCTGCCAAAATCATGTTCTTGGAGGCCTTTGGTTCCAGCTCAACTTCATCCTGAGTAGCACTGTCCATTTGATCCCCTGACTGGATCCTCTGACTGACCTTATGGCTCAGTGGGCTTGGAAAGACCCTGAAGTGGTGGAACCTATACCAAAAAAAAAGAGAGATTGAATCTTGTCAGCATTCATAGACAGGAAGCATTGGAGCAGAGGTCCACCAGTAGATGTAAAGCTGGAACAACAGGAACCAAGTAGAAAGTAACAAACAACAGCAGTTTCTTAACTGTTTTGTAAACAAATTTGATATGGAAAAATAATGTAATAATATCTTTAAACCTGTCTACCAAAAAATTAAATCATCATAATATATCTAATAAAATAATAAACATTGAAAATAAAAAGTATACTTATAAATATTTGATTCAAAAACCATAAAAAGTTTGCATACAATGGGGGCAAAAACCCATATGGCTATGCCTGTGCCCTGATGATATTATATTATATTAAAATTCAAAAAATTATGTGTCAAAACAAAATAAACCATTTCCATAACATATTCTGAAGCAGGAGAGTTGCCAAGGAAAACTGGAAGGGAATCCATCCACACTCTGTCAATGCTGAGTATACAAACTTTTTACACATCAACTGACCCAAACCATATTCCTATTTACTTTGACATCTTTTATTTTAGCCAGAAAGTCAAATCCCATATATATGGGAAGGCAACCCCTAAATGGGATACAAAAGTGATGCAAAAAAACCTAAATTATGAAGAAAAAGAAAAGAGCCCAGGACTATGGGTCTCCCAGGGGGAGGAGTTTATGATTCTTCTTATTTTTTTTAGTAGAGCAAAAAAGGCCATTTACAGCAGCCTGTTCTCTGACTTTTTTTTTTAACATACTGACTGGCAAATAGCCAAGTCTTACCCCCCTTATTAATTAGCCTTATATAATCCGAAATAGCTGAAAAAAAGTTTTTCAGTTTCCACAGCTCTACGTATTGCTGTCACCAATTTCAAAACAATATCATGTTTCTTACGAATTCTAACTCAGAAAAATGATTTACCAAGTTAACAAATTGACATACAGTACTGTATGAAGGAACATTAGAAGTATCAAACACACAATATGCATTATTATCATCATTTGAAAACATTCTTACTAAAAATTTTCTAGAAAAACAAACACATCACTTTTAATATCAAACCACTGTAGGGACAAATTTAAGTCCCTTATTTAATACAGACATTTCTATGTCACTAAAATTGTAGTTAGAAAGATTAACTACATAGTCTGTAACATTTAACATTCCATTACTCTGCTGTAGAACAAAAACATACCCGTCCGTTTGACCCCCTCTGTCGTTTCTGTCCCTGGGCTGGAGGCCATCATTCCAGTTCTTTCATGAGAGGTATAACCTCCTTCCATATTCTTTTAATTTTCCATTTGTTTGTTTAAGAAATTCATCAAATACGGACACAGGAACCACATTGGTTAAATCAGTACAGAGTTTCTTTATGTTAGAACACAGTTCCTTATGTTTAATCTGGTCACGTTCTATCAATATCTGGAGCCATTCACTCACACACTTGTGGGCAGCATGTACCCACCTTTTGTGGAAAGAAATGTCTGTGTCCACACTCAAGTCAAAAGGACTAGAGGACTCTCAAACCTCTAGGTGTAGTCTCCGTCTCCACATATTTTTGTAGCCCACAGATGTTATAATGCACCGAAGTTTCTTTCCACATAAGCTTTTCCAGTTCATCAAAAAGTAATTTGTGTTCTGCATTGTCCACCAGTAGATGCCATGGTGATATCAACGGCCATCAAGAAGAAATTATTGGAAGAAAGTTGCTCTGTCCACCCCCTAACAGGGAGTCTAGGGCACTGTACATGTGTGGGAAATGGACATAACTTCAGTGATCTTTGCCCTTTGAGCATTGAACTATTTGGCTCATGTAACACGATTCCATAGAGACTTGACTAAAGCACTCTCCAAGTCTCTCTCTGGTAACCTGCCTGCAGATGTCCAGAAGACTGTGGATTCCCAGCTTACTATCCTCCAGTCTACACTGAATGTTACTGTGACTGCTATCTAATGCAGCTGCTGGTATGGCAAGAGCAGCGAGCACCATCATTACTGTAACATGCCTGGATGTGCCTTTGTGATTTTGTGGAAGGATTTAAGACATCTTTCATTATTGCCCCATTTGATGGGTGCACACTTTTTGGGCCAAAGGTAAAAGACACTTTAAACAGGAGACTATGGGATGGGTAAAACTTCCGCTGCCACAGGAATTTGTTTTTCCACCCCCTCAAAGGACCTTCTGTAGGAATCAGTGGGGTGGCAAGAAGATGTGGTTCCACAAATCACAGGGTTATTATCACGACAGTCCAGAGGCCAGACCCCTTCATGTTACTAGAGGAGGGATCTCTAATGGGCATTGCCCAAGAGGCAGAGATGGACTGCAAAAGGTTCCCTATTGAAATGTTGGCACTTGGAATGCCAAGTGCCAAAAATCTGAAAACAAAAGACAAAATACATGGGAGAAGATCAAATTTCAAAAATTGTTCTTCTCCTTAAAACATCTTTTTGCAGGGAGGCAAGTCCCCCTACCTCCTAAACTTATATATACCAACTCCAAGATCTCCATATCTTGGAGAAAAGGGAATATTCCAAGAAATGGCTTCTCGGACTTAGTATATGTAAGTCCAATATTTCAGCCATTCAGTCTCCATATTTAAGGACTCACTATATTGGGTTGTGGCATTTCATATGGTTACCAGAGCAAAATCATGGTTTTCACAGTCCTTTTACCAAAAAGCTCTAGAGGCAGTCAGGGGTGCTTATCCATACACCTACAAGCCTGGCAAAACATAACAGATTCCTGTGTGCTAAACATAATTTCCAGAGGCTACTCAATTCTGTTTTCATTTCCCCCAGTAAAAAAGAAGAAAGTCCCTGATGATTTACCCAGTCAGTGGGAACCTGCAGCAGCAGAATTTTCCAAGCTGCTAGAAAAAAGAGTAATCCAAGTGGTCCCTGAAGGCCATTTAGAGTCTGGAGTCTATTCCAGGCTATTTTTGGTACTCAACAAAATGGGGACCTCAGACCCATTCTAGATCTGAGTCATTTAAATCTGTTTGTAATGTCATGATCCAGTCCATATTGCCTGTTCTGAGGAAGGATGATTGGATATGTTCAGTACATCTACAGGATGCATATTATTACATGAAGATAGAAAAGCATTCCAGGAGATTTCTTTGTTTTCATCTGGGAGCTAGTCATTACCAGTTTAGAGCACTGCCCTTTGGTCTCACCACAGCCCCGAGAGTGTTTACCAAGATAATGGCTGTAGTTGCAGCATGTATACACCTGCAAGGGATTTAAGATTTATGATATCTTCATGACTGGCTCCTGACTACTACCTCCAGACATCTCCTGTTATATCATCTGGACCTTCTGCTCCACCTTATGCAAACCTAGGAATTGCAATAAATTTACCCAAGAGCTACATGGACCCATTACAACAAATAGAATTCATTGAATGCCACCTGGACCCAGAATTATAAATTGCCAAATTACCCCGCTCCAGAGTGCTCTTCCTATGCCTGGCCGCCCCACAGGTACTTCATTATCCTTCACCCTCAGCAAGGTTAATTCTATAACTGTTAGGTTTAATGGCCTGTACAATCTTACTGGTACCTCTAGCCAGATTCTATATGAGGGTATTCCAAAGGACACTTTCTGTGCAATGGTCTCAGAACATTCACCCGTTACATGCCAAAATTCATATTACTCAAATATGCAGAGATCATATCAGCTGGTGGATAACATCACAATTACTAATGGAAGAGTGTTCCTTTCACTCGGATGTGCCGTTAGGTGTTGTAACCATGGACACTTCCCTTCGAGGGCGTTGGGAGGGTATTAAGAGTGGAGAATAGTCCAAAGTTTTTGATCACATCTAGAGGCCAATCTTCACATCAGTGTCTTGGAAATGAGGGCATTCCTCCTAGCATACAGGCATTTCAGGACATTCTCCCCAAGGGTGTTATTTCTATACAGATGGACAACATGACAGTAGTCTGGTATATCAACAAATAGGGAAGAACCCATTTGTACTATCTTTGTAGGAAAGCCATGGGAATATAGCAATGGGCAATGTCTTTGCACTGATTTCTGATAGCAACACACATACCATGGACGTCCATTGTGTTAGCAGAACTATTTTACTGTTTTGCGAGTGGTTCTTCAATCCAACAAGGACAGCTTTCATTTTCTTTCACTGGGGCCAATCCTGCTGCAACCTTTTTGCATCCTACCTTAACAGCAATTGCATTACTTTGTCTTGATCCCTCCACAGAGACAGTTACTGAAGGATGCTCTGGTCCAGAATTGGTCCCTGGGTCTCCTTTATGCATTTCCCCCATTGCCCCTAATGAACAAATTCTGCCAGAAAGCAGGAAGCTGCAAGGACAGAGTGATCTTCATTGCTCCTTTCTGACCCTGCCAAACATGGTTTCCATTCCTGTGGCCTCTGCAAGTACATCCTCCATAGATATTGGATCAAAATTCAAATCTCTTGACTCACCCGGCCAGATTGCCTCCTCCAGGCCAGAAATCCATTAAACTAACCACTTGGTTCCTCCAGTTCTGACTTTGGCCAGAGATGCCAGGCTTCCCTCATTGGTTGGTAAGATTATTTTGGCCTCCCAAAAACAATCCACAGAAATGGTTTGAGGAAAAGATTTTTCATCTGGGCTACGTTAAAAGGAATAGATCCTTTTTCTGCTGTCATTACTTCCATACTGGAGTTTGTCTGAGCTCTTCTGTAGTGGCGCCAGTTTTTCCACCATCAAAGTGCAAATGGCTGCAGTTTAAAATTTCCACATAGGTCAGAATGGCATCTCCACAGCATCGCTAAAAGTCTATAAAGCCTTTTTAAGGGAAACATTCCTTCTATGACCACCAATCAGAGACCCAGTACCTCCATGGAATATTACTATTTTGCACCAAACACTAACTCAGCCTCCCCTTGAACCAGCAGCTTCAGCAGATTTGAAGTTCCTTTCTTGGAAAACAATTTTCCTTGTGGCTGTTACATTGGCCAGATGAATTTTAGAGTTGCAGGCCCTTTCTTGCAAACCCCTTTACCTGGTTTTCCACAAAGACAGAGTTTCCTTAAGGACTAATGTATCTTTCATGCCTAAGGTGTAATTCGAAGCAAATTTAAACAAATCCATCAACCTACCAATGATTTTTCCCAGATTCTCCAACAAAGGTGAATATACTCTGCATATGTTGGATATTCATTGCCAACTCAGATTTTATCTCCATAGAATGAAACACTTCAGGGAAAATGACCGGTTGTTCATTGCCTTTTCTAGATCTAAATTGAACAAAGCAATTTCTCAGGTTACTCTTTCTAGATGGTTGTCAGATTGTATTTCCTTTGTATACACTAAAAATGGCCCATCCCTGCAATCCAGGCTCAAAACTCATTCCATAGGAGCAATGGCCACTTTAGCAGCCTTTATGAAAGGGGTTCCTATTTATATTTGAGCTGAAGTTGGTCAACAGTTCACACCTTTATGTCTCATTATAAATTGGATGTAAAATCTAGATCATGTTCCTCCTTTGGCTCTACCATTCTCAGGAACATCCTTCCTCGATACTACTCAGGTAAAATAGCTTGGGAATCTATCGCTTACATTAAATTGGATGAAAATAGACAATATCAGATACGAAAGTTATGTACTTGCCATAATGACAAATCCATGTTGTCTGATTTTCATCCAGTTTAACCTCCCTCCTTTCTGACCCTTTCCAAATTATTTTATTCATTTATTATTTACTTAGCATTTGGCCCAGGGAGAAACACTCCAGACGTATGTCTTTTATAACATGGAAGGAAACCGGAGCACCTGGAGGAAACTCACATGAATGCAAGGAGGACATGCAGACTCAGACGTATGTCTTTTATAACGTGGAAGGAAACCGGAGCACCTGGAGGAAACTCACACGAATGCAAGGAGGACATGCAGACTCCGCATAGAAGGCACCCCAGCCGAGAATCAAACCAGAGACCCTCTTGCTGTGAGGCGATAATGCTACCGCTGCACCACTGCGCCATCCAAATTGTCATCTATTGGCTTCTTTTGACTAAATGGATCTCACTAGCACCTGGTCTGAACAGTCCTTTCAGACTGTGATCCTCTCCTAGATGCTTTCTGTTAAGTTAGTACATAACCTTTAAAGGGTTATTATATCTCTAAATTTCTAGCTGGTGGGGGTTAACTCGATCTGAGGTACTAAGGTAGAGTGCAGTGAATTATGGTTAAAGGAGAAGTCAGAGCCCTGGATCAATGAAGCTTCAGAGATGGTACCGAGGTCAGATCCATTCAGATCCGACAACCCTTGTGATGAACAGATTAAAATCAGACAACACAGATCTGTCATTATGGTAAGTACATAACTTTCATTGTGCTTGGTTGTGTACTCAAAACCTGTTGGAGGATATCAAAGCTTAAATTTTTAATTCTCCCTTAAAAAGCATGATGGAAGAGGTACACTGATTCAGGGAATCTCTCAGATATTTCAGCCATACTTCTACAAGTTTATCATGGGATTTAATGCTTCCTGTACAACCTTTTTCAAAAAGCAAAATTAAGCAAACGCAGCAATCTGCTAGTAAGCAAATATTTAAAAAGCAATTGCAAAGACGATGTTCATCATTCCCACTGCTCAATAGCCATTGACTATTTTTGTTCCTGCCAAGGAAACAACAAAAGACCAGCTTCAAAAGCTCTGGCTCCCTACAACACTTTCCTTCTGGTTGTTGATTGCTCAGCACCAATCAGATAGCAGCCAAAAGGAAGTGACTTCAGTAGTTACTTGGCACCTCATGAGAAGCAACTAAAGAGCTTCACAGGAGCAACAATCGTTCTACAGTTTCATTTCTGGAAAATATGACCCCATTGAGGAACCCTTCCACACTGGATTCATTGTCTCTTTTAAGATTAGAACATATATTTATTTATTTATTTATTTTTAAGTGGCATTTTTTTCTTTTAGAAAGGGGAAGATAGTCCCATTTTCTGAAAATATCTTTGTCTTTTGTTAATGTTAATCCTATCTTGCCATGTTCTTTGTAACCTGTTTGCCAGATGTAGGCAAAGACTGTTTTCTGAAGGAACTAGAGGATCTATTTGATTTGTAATTGGAACCAGCAAAAGTTTAACTCCCTGAACCAGTTTTCCAATTTTCATCATATTATTTTTGGACTCGAGTTGCAATAGGGCCAAACATAACTTCTTTATCTGAAGGTGAGTTAAATATCTCAGATTTAACTTAATTTGGGAACCTTTATTTATGTACTCTACCATCTTAGAACAATAACAGTAGCATTGGTCCTAGACACAGTATGTTTAGAGAACTCATGAATATTAGAAATAATGGGATTCAGAAAGGATTTATCCTCTGAAAGCAGATTAGTAGCATATTCCCTTAAAGTTTCATCGCAGTGTAGCAGACTTCCACATATAACCCTGGTAATTGAAAATTATAAAAGCCAAAGTGGCTGAAGAGAAAATTGTCTTCCTAAATATACTAAACACTAACCTCTTTATCTCCCGGAGAAGGGTTAGCATTCTCCAAAAGCCTATTGCCAGCTGCTGCTGATGCAGAAATGGCTGCAGGATCAGACTGAAGGTGGAAAAAAAATGGTTAGCCTGTAAAAGTGTATAAAGTCCATCTGCCTTTTTAGGGCCTAAAGAGTGGGAATAAGGATTACAGTATGTATCATTAAAGACTTCATCTAAGACTGGCCAAATAAGAGGAACTGGAGTAACATGCGGGACCTCCACTTGTAATAACTCACAGTATCCTAAATTCAGGGAGAACTTAAACTTGTTCCCACAAAAATACATCATTCATCCTGGAAGTAGATGCAGGAAAAAGAAAACCCCTCTAAGGGAGATGGGGCATATGTGCTTTCCCCAGAATTAGAGTGCTTTCCTTGGGAATCCATAGGAGAGGGAATTCTGTCTCTATTAACATCAGATTTGTCTCACTATCTTCAGGATTTTCTGTATCACAGTAATGCTTGGATAAGGATTTCTGAATTCAGGACCAGCTGCCTGCAGTACCCTCTTGCTTATGGTAAGAATTTCATCTTTAAGTACAATAAGTGTATCCTTAGAGGAACAATGCCTAGCCTTTTGCTTCTTTTTCCCCAGAAAAGTATACCAGGAGGAAGACTTGACTGGGGAAGGGCTCTTTACAATATTTTTGTTTATGTATGTAACAGTGTTACAGGACACTGCATATGTTGACTTCTATAACTAAGCTACAATTTGAGAATCTGTCTCTGAAACACCATCCTATCTGCTAACAAAGCACAAAAACAAAAGAAGCTTGACTGCTGCTTATACATCCTGAGTTCATGTCTCAGTCACACAGCTACACTTCAGCAGGGAAGTCTGAGTGTACCATTGTGATGTCTAGGGACGCTGTATTGTTCACTTAAGACTTATAGTGGATTGCTGTTCTACTTGTTATTGTCTGTCTTATAATAGTAGTGAAAGCGCAGTGTCCTACCTCAGAACCCATGCGTATGACTTTAAACAATATTTATTATATTAAGGCTGGCCTTTTTCTCCTTCACCTCACAGTAAGACGCTGTCCGGTTCGATTCTCAGCTAGAGCGTCTTCTGTGTGGAGACATGCGTGAAAGGGCGTTCCTTCGTTGAAAGTTGTGCAGCAGGCCTGGCAAGCCGGTACGTAAAAATCAACTGCCAATCATTAGCGGACCGGAGTTCAGCTGTGGCGACCCCTAACTGGGAAAAGCCGAAAGACACAAACAAACGTAGTTGGTTACACTCTTGACTGCTGCTTTTACATCCTGAGTTCTTATTTCAGTCACACAGCTACACTTCAGCAGGGAAGTCTGAGTGTACCATTGTGATGTCTAGGGCGGCTGTATTGTTCACTTAAGACTTATAGTGGATTGCTGTTCTACTTGTTATTGTCTGTCTTATAACAGTAGTGAGAGCGCAGTGTCCTACCTGAGAACCCATGCGTATGACTTTAAACAATATTTATTATATTAAGGCTGGCCTTTTTCTCCTTCATGTAGTTGGTTACACTCTTGCTGCTGCTCTCTCAACAAATTTAGTTTGTTGCACTCCTCTGCACACTTTCCTGCACTCAGTTTTTTTTTTTTGCTGTGAAAGTGTAATCATCTGAGGAAAACTCAGCTGTAGATTCATAGTGTTTGCAGTACTTTACTCCTTGTAAACAGCTCTCCTGTAACTGTAGTCTGGAGTAGCATGTCCCTTGTGCTTCCAAATCATGTGTTAGACTAATGTTCCTGTTATGAAAATTGCTCCACTGACAGCATAACAGATAAATACGACTCCTTCTGGTGTTGGAGTTGTTTCCTGCTACTCTGCCTTCCCACTGCTAATTCCCCAGCCACCCCTCATGGCATTCAGTTTATAGGACCTGTTCTCCACCCAGAACTCCACCTACCTGCCACCCCTCTTAAAGGCATATACGCAAATACAGACATTCCCTGGGCACAATAATATACATACAATTCCTAAACTTTCAGTCTGCATTTAAGCAATTTAACTTTCTTTTCTTTCCTCTCTTATATTTACGAACCACAGTGATCACTATGGTGCAGCGGTTAGCGTTGCTATCTCACAGCAAGTGGTTCTCTGGTTCGATCCTCGGCTGGGATGCCTTCTTTGAAGAGTCTGCATGTCCTCCCTGTGGTCGCGTGTGTTTCCTTCGGGTGCTCCAGTTTCCTCCCACATCCCAAAGACAGGCGTGAGTGCATGCGTGTGTGTGCCTTCTGTGGAAGGTTGGGCTCTGGGCTGGCAACTCAACACTGTAAAAACTGCACTGCCAATCATGAGCGGACAGGTGATCTGCTGTGGTGACCTGTAACTGGGAAAAGCTGGAAGAAGAAGAAGTGATCACTACTTACCCCATCCACCTCATTCAGCTATCTACTCCTACCCCTCCTATATTCATACCCCACTGTTCTAGGTCCTACCCCTCCTATATTCATACCCCAGTGTTCTACTCCTACCCTTCCTTTATTCATACCACAGTGTTCTAGCTCCTACCCCTCCTATATTCATACCCCAGTGTTCTAGTTCCTACCCCTTCTGTATTCATACCACAATGTTCTAGCTCCCACTCCTCCTATAGTCATACCCCAGTGTTCTAGTTCCTACCCCTTCTGTATTCATACCACCCCTTCTGTATTCATACCACAGTGTTCTAGCTCCTACCCCTCCTATATTCATACCCCAGTGTTCTAGTTCCTACTCCTTCTGTATTCATACCCCAGTGTTCTAGCTCCTCTTTCTCTGACATCTCTCTCTCTACAAAGCTACATACCATGCTTCTCTTAAATAGTACTGCATTCTTACTCTTCCTGTTTCATCACCTTACAACTTACCATACATCATGCAATCGTGTACACATTTCTCCCACTATGTGCTACATCACCACTAATCGCCTCCGGTATACAAACACTCATCCAGTCTTTACTTCAAATTCTGACTACTAAACTCTCACACCTACTTCACCAAAATAAAACTAACTGCTACATTTAAATCAAAACAATCTTACCAAACATATCCATTTTTCTTTCTGTTACCACTCTGTGGGGATATTCATCCCAACCCCGTCCCCTCCTGTCATGCTCACTCCTCAGTAGCCACCAAAACTCATCACAAGCTAAATCACTCCTCCTAATTAGCCTACCCATCTCCTTCCAAAACAGGGACAACACCACCGTCACCAAAACCCCACCCACCCTATCTCAAACTCACACAAAGAGCTTAAATTAATTTCCTTCAATAATCGTAACATCTATAATAAAATTTCAGAACTCCATGCTTGGATCTCCCACAATACTGCAGATATTCTTGCCTTAACTGAAACATGGCTAAAACTCCATATGATGACTCTGAAATGTCAGTCCCTGGTTATAATATCATAATGGCTGATACAACTAAAAAATTGTGGTGGAGTAACTTTACTATACTCTGACTATCTTTAAATCCTACCCTACAATAAACATATTCCCAAATTACATAACGCTGAACTCCTCATCACCCATCTTAAACTAACTATCCATAAGCAACTATGTATTGTAGTACTGTATATTCCCGCAAGGTAATAATGCTACAACTCTAGAATACATTCTGTACTGGGTCTCACATGCAATTTGTAATAAAAAGATAATCGTAAGTGACATTAATTTCCATCGGTAGACTGCCTCCACAAAATATCCATCAACTAGCCTAAACCTATTTGAACTGACTCAACTAATTTCCAGCCCCACATGTTATAACTATCCCAAAAACAGTGTCTCACTTCTCAACTGGATATTGATGTCCGATTCTACCAAGTATGTCTCCAGGGGCACCTTCTCTGATTCCCTCAGTGATCACCTCCCTCAACATGCAAACAGACTCTGTACCCATCATGTCAAACAACACTTACCTAGAACTTCCTGTAACCTCACTAACTTTAACCCTGATACATTTTACAGAATTCTAAGCTCCTTTAACTGGTCTAGCCTGAAAAAAAATATTCCACTCAATGAAGCTGTAAACAAATTTAATTAATTTTTCCTGAAAACCCTCACTAGACTGGCTTCAACTCCACTTAAAGCAGGCACCTAATGTATTAAAGACATAGGGGCTTGAAAAGAATGGTTACAATATAAACCCCCCACAAAACTTACAAAACTTTAAAGAACTACGTCAGCATACTAAAAGGCAGATTACCGCAGGCAAGAAAATCTACTTCAGTATCCTCTTACTAAATCAGTCTTCCCACCCTAAAAATTCTGGTCTTCTATTAATTATATACTCCACATTGGAACATCCACCACTCCTAATCCTGCCCCAAATAACATTTCCTCTGAAATAGCTGCTCAGTGTAACACACAATCTGATGTTGTCCTTTTCATTCATTCCTCAACTACTGGATATCGAATCCAACCTCGAATCCATCTTGGCCGCATTTACTAGACTCTCAGATCCTACTGTTGAGCTCCTCCCTTTGCCCATAATGCCCCAGTCAAACTGCTATACCCCAGATCTCATTTGCCGCCATATTTCTACAGACATGGATCCTTCTCAGAGAACTTTTTCTGGGTGTTATATCCTTTTTCAGTAAGTCCACTTTCAATTTTTTTCTCTTAAACTTCTTTTTCTGCATCACCCACCTCCCTTAGTTTTTCGAGTTCTTCTTTGTATTAACTTCACTTTCTGCTTTCTCTTCCACCTTAAGGTAGCTGTCAGTACCGTTGTTAGCACTTTTCCTCCTTTTCTCTCACATTTTTCTACCTTCTAGAGTGGAGTCTCTTTACCCTACCATCGTTGGTAGTCTCTAAAAAAAACAAAAAAAAAACACTCCTTTTTCTTCAGACATTTCTGAAAACTGACAGGTTGTAAGAAATGCACTTCCTGTGGTCACAAGATCCCCAACTCTGAGACAAACAGGGAGTGTGTCTACTGCCTACTAGCTTATAACTTAAATATTGACTGTCCCATTTATGCAGCTTTTAATTGCAGGGCCCTTAGCGATCGTTGGAACAAGTTAGTTTCAAAGGGCTTGCTGGCACCTTCTTCTTCTTCATCTTCATCTTCTTCTGCTCCAGGGGCTCAAACTCCCACAAAGTCA
The DNA here is from genome assembly GCF_019279795.1 of Protopterus annectens. Lineage (NCBI taxonomy): Eukaryota > Metazoa > Chordata > Ceratodontiformes > Protopteridae > Protopterus > Protopterus annectens. The sequence continues at coordinate 914,721,127 of NC_056733.1, forward strand.
GACAAAGCCTCTTTAGAGGTGAAAGAATCATGAAAGCAGTCACCAACCCCCTCTCCCAAGTCTCACTTGGGAGCCTTCTCAAAAAAAAAAATCAAAGGAAATTGAATTTGACTTCTTCAGATCTGAAGCAAAAACAGTCTGATCCCAGATCTGACAAGTTCTCTAAGTCTCCAAGAACCCAGACTCTAGGGTTTTCTGTAGAACCTGTTTCTCCTCGGCTCCATTCTCCTTTCCTTCAGGAGACCCCAAGGAGATAGTCTCGACCCCAGTCCACCATTTCCTCCATTAAGTCCTCTAGGAGCCTTTAAGAAGCTGAAGTGGATAGGATTATGAGGAAGTTCCTTAGAGCTCAGATTCAGATGGGGGGAACCCCAGCTCCATCTACCATCTGATCAGTGAGCCTTCCTTCTACTTCTCATGCTGTGATTTCCCCCTCTCTGATCTGGCTGGTGGTTTCAGAGCACTCTGATCTGAGAGACCCAAAAGTGTCAGACGTCGGATATAAAGACAGATAGATCTTTGACTCCGGCTGCTTTCCTAACTTGTTCTGCACCAATTCCTTTGGACCAGGACGAGTCTTGGAGCTGAAGCATTGGAGCTGGGTCTGGGGGGCTGGGTTCCACTGGTGGTTTCAGAGCCGTCAGATTTGAGAGACCCGAGACTGTTGATGTCAGATATGAAGACAGCTACATCTTTGACTCCAGCTGTTTCCCTACCTTTTTCTACACCAGTTCCTTTGGACCAGGACGAGTCTTGGAGCTGAAGCATTGGAGCTGGGTCCAGGGGGGACTGGGTTCCACTCTGAGGTTGTCAGAGCTGTCTCTGCCCCTTGGAGCTATGGCATTGGATGGCTTGGTTCTGACTCCCCCTTCAAAACATGGGTCTGGGCAGGGTTGGGGCATGGTGACATTGGCAGCTTCAGCCCCTGTGTGACCAGCTACAGCTTCTCCCAGCCCTTCTGCTTTTGAGGTGGTAGAGAGGGTCTTCTGTCACTTGAGAGATACTAGTACTCTTTCCTTTTTGGATCCTACAGCACTGCCTCATTTGGGTCTAAGCTGTAATCTTCTCAGGCCTGTTTAACAGGGACATCCAACCCTATCAAGCATCCAGACAGTCCCCCCTTCAAAGACTTCCCTCTCTGGATACTTCTCTAGATAATCCCACTGGGAAGTTCCCTGAAGAGAACGTGTAAGAGGAGGCACAGACTCCCCTCAAGAGTCTCTCACCGAAGACATGACTTTGATGAAAGGGAGAGGTCCCCATATCTCCACCGGATGATGTCTCTTTCAGAGACATTAAACCAGGAACAGTTAGAAGACCGAACAACAAATCCAATGCACTTGCCGAAGAAGGTAAGTCCACTCCAAATACTGTAGTACCAATAAGTCCTTTAATGTAGCACAAAAAATAAAAGATGTTTAAGATATATTATAAAACAAAGGTGAACACAAAGCACTTTTCGTCCTACCTGGTTGTGAGACTTCTTCAGGTAAAATCATTCACTGAGACCAGTACATTTAAATACGGTCCATGATGCAATCATATTACTAATCAGCCAAATGGATGAGTGCTATTCTTAACACAATAAGTACTAATATAAAAATCCATTCAGTGAGTAAATTCTTTAAAAAAAAAAAAACATTTGGTCCTGTTACAAACAAGTGTATATTTATATATGTATACTCATATGTTAGATAATAAAATAATGATTTAAAATTCATGTTATATAGGCACACAATTATTAAAAATGTTTAAAAATATGCATGTAAAAGAATATAAGAAAAGGTGAGGTGAAATGTACCAATACACAAAAGTACACAAAAATGCATTCCTGTCCACACAGCATGGTATGAAATCCTACATTTGAAATACACATTCCTTACTGTAACTTTTGTTAGCAATACCTACGTAGTGTCCTATGGTGTAACAACTAGTGTTTCAGCTTAACACACCTAGTCAAGTTCTACATTTGATCACATGAATTACCTCTGAAGGTTTTTTAGCTTTAAAATGCAAGAAATAGAGTAACCCTCATTTAACCCAGGATAAGCACAGGCCGTAGTCCTGAGTTGCCACAATAATTCTAACCTTTCTAGATGTAAAGATTCTGGGCCCCCTCTCCCATCGGAGTTCACACTTTCTATTGCCTTGAATTTAAATGTATGATTCATATGTTCCTGTTTGTGTCTACTTAGGGCATTCTCTTGGCTCCCTTTCTTCATATGGTACAGATGTTCATAGACTCTTTCTCTAAACTTCCTGTCAGTCTTTCCTATGTAGAATGCTGAACATTGTTTGCATAGAGCTATATAGATTACAGCTTTTGACTGACAGTTTAGTTTGTGTTTTATTTTATATTCCCTGTCTCTTATAGTAAAGGATGACCCCGTAGACATGTGTGAACAATAGTGGCACATATTGCATCTGGACATACCACACCTGACTACATACTTGTAAGTTCCGTGATTGGATTCCAGGATATTTTTCAAGTTGGCACCCCGTTTGAATACTAGTCTAGGTGAGGGTTCTATTCTCGACCTAGTAGTTGGGTCAGTCCTAGTATGTCCCAGTTCTTGTTAATAATCCTCATGATCTCATAGGAGTCTGAACTAAAAGGTGTAATTAAACTGCCCTGTCCAAAGTTATTCATACCTGTTTGAGTATTCAGGTCTATTGTCATGTTTTCTAGAGTAGTTTTTCTGTCCAATATTGGTTTATAAAAGCCCCTTGATCTTTTTGTCTGGACCTCTGTCAATAATTGGTTCAGTAGGTGGTTTGGATAGCCCCTTCTAGAAAACATTCCCTTGAGTTTTTTACATTCAGTGGAAAAGTCTTCATCTTTTGTGACCATTCTTGCTGCCCTCACTAGTTGTCCCTTCACCACAGATCTTTTTTGGTGAAGGGGGTGGCAACTACTGAAATGTAAGATGGTATGTTTCTTTTCTGTAGATAGTTGCTGAATACCAACTGTTAGTGTAATCTTTGCTTAAGTTAACATCCAGGTATGCAATGTTATCTTTCCCAAAGGTAAATGTGATAGATAAAAATTGTGTAGTGTTGTTGAAGTACGAATCTAACTCTTCAGCTTGGGTTTGGTCTCCCTCTATTAACATGAAAATGTCATCCAAAAAGCGGGTATAGAAATGGATTTGGTGGGGGTCTGTTCTGATTTCTCAACATACTCTTCCTCCCAGTAGACCATCACGAGGTTTGCTAGATTGGCCCTTCAAGGTGAGCCCATTGCTACCCCTATTTTCTGGAGGTAGAACTTGTTATTAAATATTGTAAAGTTGTATGATAAAATAATGTCTAGAATTTCTTCAACAAGTGTGATTTCCTCTACTGGTGCCCCTTCCTTGCATAACATGTAACTGACCCATTCTATACACTCTTGGTGAGGGATTGATGAATACAAATCCTTGACATCAACTGTCAGGAAATTCAAATTTTTGTTGAATTCCAGTTTGTTAATATTAGATCGAAAACTCCAGGAATCCTTACATATTTGCCCCTCTTTCTTAACATACTTCTTGAGTATGTGATCTACAAATTTAGCACAGGAGTATGTAATACTATTCCTGGCATCTACTAGGGGTCTCATAGGTGGATCAATGAGATTTTTGTGTATTTTCGGAATTCCGAAAAGTACAGGGATTCTGGGTGCTGGCATGTTCAAGTAGTTGAATTGATCCAAATCTATTTTCTCCTCAATAAACATGTCATTCAAAATTGTTTGTATCATCCTGTATGCTGCATTCAATTAATTTCTTGACACTTCACCATAAACATCACTTTGTAAAATCCTGGACATTTTACGTACGTATTCTACATGGTCCATAATTACTAGCCCTCCCCCTTTGTCAGGTTGCATTATCCTGACAGGGGCTTGTTTAAGTAAAATAAGTGCTTCTTTTTCCTTTTTAGTAATGCTGGGTAGTTCACCATACACCTCTTTACTGTTATTCAGACAGGTAATGATGTCTAACTCACATATCTGTTCATACAAAGCCAGTGTGGGGTGTAATGGGGGTTATAGGTGCTAGCAATATGTAATGTATTGAACATATGATTATTTGGACCCAGCAATACTGTTAAATTTAATTTCCTTACAAACAGTTTTAAATCTATTAGGTATTAGATAAGTCCGCTCTACAAGTTGGTACAAAAGTGTGTCCTTCAGCCAGTAAATCTACCAACATTAGGTCTGTTGGTGCACACTGTTCTCCTGTCTTCCTTTTCTAAATGTTTCACTTCCTGAACTTGTTGGATTCCCTGCAGACCCACCTCTTGCTTCCATCTGGCCAATCAGTGCTCTGGTTTGCAATGGTGCCGGTTTCGGATACGCTGAACCAGTCTCGTAGGCGTGTCTATCTCTGTTAATTTTTTTCAGCTTATTGTTCCTCAGTTTAGTAATGTATTGGTCAATGCTGATGAATGATCTTTCATATTCGAATTTATACCTGTGAAAATCCACATTTTCTTTAATCTTTTAGTCTAAGATTGTAGCTTCCTCCATTAGTATGTCTGCCCGCAATTGGTAGTGTTTGCACATAACTGCCTGTAATTCATAACCATGCCAGTTGAATGGTTTCAGTAGTTCTTGGTGGAAAATAAGGGTAGTAATGGGCTCACCTTGTGGGGCCAGTTTTTATCTTTCACATTTACCTTTGGGAAAGATAACATTGCATACCTGGACGTTAACTTAAGCAAAGATTACACTAACAGTTGCTATTCAGCAGCTATCTGCAGAAAAGAAACGTACCTTCTTACATTTCAGTAGTTGCTACCCCGTTCACCAAAAAAAATCTGTGGTGAAGGGACAACTAGTGAGGGCAGCAAGGATGGTCACAAAAGATGAAGACTTTTCCACTGAATGTAAAAAACTCAAGGGAATGTTTTCTAGAAGGGGCTATCCAAACCACCTACTGAACCAATTATTGACAGAGGTCCAGACAAAAAGATCAAGGGGCTTTTATAAACCAATATTGGACAGAAAAACTACTCTAGAAAACATGACAATAGACCTGAATACTCAAACAGCTATGAATAACTTTGGACAGGGCAGTTTAATTACACCTTTTAGTTCAGACGCCTATGAGATCATGAGGATTATTAACAAGAACTGGGACATACTAGGACTGACCCAACTACTAGGTCGAGAATAGAACCCTCACCTAGACTAGTATTCAAACGGGGTGCCAACTTGAAAAATATCCTGGAATCCAATCACAGAACTTACAAGTATGTAGTCAGGAGTGGTATGCCCAGATGCAATATGTGCCACTGTTGTTCACACATGTCTGTGGGGTCATCCTTTACCATAAGAGACAGGGAATATAAAATAAAACACAAACTAAACTGTCAGTCAAAAGCTGTAATCTATATAGCTCTATGCCAACAATGTTCAGCATTCTACATAGGAAAGACTGACAGGAAGTTTAGAGAAAGAGTCTATGAACATCTGTACCATATGAAGAAAGGGAGCCAAGAGAATGCCCTAAGTAGACACAAACAGGAACATACGAATCATACATTTAAATTCAAGGCAATAGAAAGTGTGAACTCCGATGGGAGAGGGGGCCCAGAATCTTTACATCTAGAAAGGTTAGAATTATTGTGGCAACTCAGGACTACGGCCTGTGCTTATCCTGGGTTAAATGAGGGTTACTCTATTTCTTGCATTTTAAAGCTAAAAAACTTTCAGAGGTAATTCATGTGATCAAATGTAGAACTTGACTAGGTGTGTTAAGCTGACACACTAGTTGTTACACCATAGGACACTACGTAGGTATTACTAACAAAAGTTATAGTAAGGATTTCATGCCATGCTGTGTGGACAGGAATGCATTTTTATGCACTTTTGTGTATTGGTACATTTCACCTCACCTTTTCTTATATTCTTTTGCATGCATATTTTTAAACATTTTTAACAATTGTGTGCCTATATAACATGAATTTTGACTCAGTATTTTATTATCTAACATATGAGTATACATATATAAATATACACTTGTTTGTAACAACAGGACCAAATGTTTTTTTTTAAAAAAGAATTTACTCGTTGAGTATATTTTTATACTATTACTTATTGTGTTAAGAATAGCCCTCATCCATTGGATGATTAGTAATATGATTGCATCATGGACCGTATTTAAATGCACTGGTCTCAGTGAATGATTTTACCTGAAGAAGTCTCACCACCAGGTAGGACAAAAAGTGCTTTGCATTCACCTTTGTTTTATAATATATTTTAAACATTTTTTATTTTTTTGTGCTACATTAAAAGACTTATTGGTACTACAGTATTTGGAGTGGACTTTCTTCTGCAAGTGCGTTGGATTTGTTGTTTAGTCTTTCAGAGACATGTTAGAAATTCTCAAGCAAAAAGGTGGTTGGTCCTCTATTATCCCCTCCCAGGAGGTGTCAGTGTTTCTGGAAGCTTTTGGGTCCAGCCCATCTACGTCTTGGGTGACTCCCCCAGCAGGTGAGTTTATAGATCTAGTCTCTTGCCGGGAGTGCAGTGAACTGGATACTGTAGAACCCATCCCCCGTCTTCCTGATAAATTTCTTGCCCCCCCCCCCTTTAAAGACAGGATGCACTGGAGCAAGGTAGTTCCTGTTGATGCTGTGGTTGTGGTGGCAGTCACAAAGAAGGAGCTGGCAGAGTAGAGCTCCTTAGTCCATCCTTGTAACAGAGAGTCCAGGGCAGTGGACAGATTCAAGAAGCACATTTTTGCCTCAGTGACCTTTTCCATATTGGTCTCTAAATTACTTGGCATATTTCACAAGACTACAGTGGGATTTGGCTAAGGAACTTAATCCCTTTCTGAATCCATGTCTGTGGAGGACTACAAGAAGTCTTCACAACTGGCTAGTCTCTTATCTATCTCCAGTGTGTCCATGAGGCTAATTTCCCATGCTGCAGAGGGTACTTCAGCAGCGGGTTTGACAAAACTATTAGGAGGCATGCCTGGATGTGCTTATGTGACTTTGCAGAGCCTTTCCAGTCTTCTTTCATCAATGCTGCCTTTAATGGACTGTCTTTGTTTGGCTCTACTGTAAATTAAATGCTTTCCCGGAGTGAACAGGATGGAAAGACCCTGTCTGACATAGGAATACACATTTCTACCCCACAGAGAGGAGGCAAGAAGGTGTGGTTTTGTAAATCCCAGAGTCCTTTCCAGGATTCATGTAGTGATATCTCCTCCAGAGGAAGAGGGAACAGTTCAAATGGAAGATACTGTCCTCATGGTAGAGGAGGCCTGCAGAACTAGGGTTTCTGAGGTTCCTATTTGGATAAACTCTTTCAGCATTCCTGAAAGGTTGCCTGACTGCCCACCTCTGTATGCAGTCAGGGGTACTTATCTTTGCACCCAGATGTCTGAGCAACAATGACAAAAGATTATTGGGTGATACAAATCATATTCAGAGGATATTTCATGCTATTTCCCAGATTACCCCATCCTAAAGAAAAAGGCTTCCAGTCATCCACCCAGTCAGAGGGATGCAGCAGAGTCATCCAGGAGGTCGCACCAGACCAGAAAGGATTCAGAACTTACTCAAGATTCTTTTTAGTGCCAAAGAAAACCAGGGACCTGAGACCAGTTCTTGATTTAAGCAAACTGAATTAATTTGTGAAGAAGTCAGGGTTCTGACTGGTCACAGTTCAGTCCATTCTGTCATTTTTATGCAAGGATGATTGAATGTGCTCCATAGATCTTCAGGATGCGTACTATCACATCAAGATTAATAGACAATCCCGAAGATTTCTGTGCTTTTGGATGGGGACCAGTCACTGCCAGTTCAGAGTCCTGCCCTTGCATCACTGTTTTTATCGGGTCTATATTACAAGATCAAATGCTTTGGTGATCGAACACCTAAACACTGAACACCTGATTTAACACAGGGAAAGATTTCCCTTGGCCGTTCGCCGGATTTTGCCATTTTGTCTACTGTAGAGCGATCTCGGAGTTGGTATATTTAGTTAGGGGGTGTGCGGGGCATAGTCCCCCACGTCAGGGGGTGTGGGGGTGAAGCCCCCCACTTAGTTTTGGTGTAAAGTTTTTTTTTCCGTGGCCAACTGACATGCTTTCTTGTGCCGTTCGACGTTTTTGGGTTCGATATTACAAGTTCGATGTTTAGGTGTTCGATAACCTAGGCATTCGATCTTGTAATATAGACACATTTTTACCTCATCTTTTCTATCTTAGCTATTCATTGTTAAGCAGCATATTTATCTACCCTTGGCTTAATTAAGTCTTCCATAAATATTTCCATTTGTGCCTTTTTCTGGTTTCCACATTCCTTTGTTTTATAAAGATTATAATAAAATTTCTAAAAAATCACTATTATCTCTATAGGATGTGTGATTATTTTGTTGTTACAGTTTCCCTAAGTTTGACAAAAAGCCTTTCTATTTTCTGTTGCTTAAGTCATTGTGCTAAAAGTTTTTGTGCTGTGGGGTTTTTAACAGCAACCTTTCTAAACTCATGCATATCATCCAGATACTTCCTTATTTTCCTTTTAGTGTTTTTCAGTTCCTCCTCTTGTTCTGTGACATTCACCTTATTCTGTAATACTTTAGCTTTTGCCAATCCTCACAAATAATTCATATTACTTTTCCCCCAGATCTTTCTGTCTTATTTATACCATGATTTTAAATTCATTTTTGTTTTATCTCACTCACTAGCTATCCCATCTGAAGAAATTCCTATATTCCCTAAAAAACATTTGAATCATTTCCACTACCCATTCCTTATATTCCCCATTCTCTTGCTGTCTCTTTAAGAGGCAAGTGAGACAATGCCACTGTCTCATTTTTACATCATCATGCATCTTTATCATTTTTTTTATTGGTACATGATCTCATATAGTTATTGGACATGTTTCAAAGTGTTCACTTAAATACCATGCTCCTATGAGGTATAATTTATGTCTAGTCTAGCCCAGTTCTTATAACTTTGGGAATAATATATACATTTTGTCTTGAGTTCCTAGTACTGAATTTGCATCTTCCATACAAAGCATTCTCATATATTTCTTTAGAAATCTAATTTCTTTTGTTATATTTTCCTTTCTTGGTCCCCCAATATATTCTCACTACTGTAAATCAGGTTCTAGTCTCCACCCATAAATAATATTCCTTGCTATAATCTGATTATTTGTCCCTAAATTCCTTAAACTTCATAATAGCAGTTTTAAGTAGATTATAAATACATGCCAGAGTAATCCTCCCTTACAAATAACCCACAAATCTATAATTATTATCCATTTTCCCTTTTCTATCACTACCAAAGCCCCCTAGCAATCAATGTTATTACTCCCATTTTCCTATAACTCTGATATTCTGCTAAATATCCACCCCAAAACACATTTTTGTCAGTCACATGCTCATTTCTGTCCATACACGTCTCCTGTAACATTACTATTACTACATTATACCTCAGTGTAATTCAATACACTTATATATCTGTAAGACCATTTACATTCCATGATAATATGGACAGAGTACTCACTATGGCAGAAAGTGGCTACTTCCATCTATAACCTATGACAATTCCTTTGAATGTATAATTTCAATGTTTAGCTTACATAATAAACTTTAATGTTTTGCAGGCTTATCTCTCTATATAGTTGTTTATCTCCATTTGAACTTGAATCACATTTTCAAGACTTTTTGCTTTAATGAAAACACACAGAAAAAATAAATAGATCTTCAGAATCCCCATCCCCTTTTAACTTAGAACAGGCACTCAAAATTATGTACATCTTAAAAAAATGTTTAGCCCTCCAGGTAGGAGCAAATGTCCCAAACTGACATCTGTACTCATAAGCATTACCTAATCTAAAATTAAAATTATCTGTATTAAAGCACATGATACAGCTTGGGTTCCCACTTATACTAATTGCTATCCATTATTTTCTTATCTCTGTTCCCTTTCTGGATGTGGGAAACAACCTATGTGCTGACAGTAGACATTCACTTTTACCCCTAAGAAAAAACTGCACTGACTACTTTTAAGTAAATAAACTAAATTGTGTATTTTATATTAAATCCATTAAGGCTACTAGGGATACAATTAATTGTATAACTTATTAACTTCCCACAGATTAAAACTTCATTTACATTTCACTGAACTGCTTGATGATGTGTCTGTAAATGCTAATTACACTGCACCTTATACACTTCACTCAGCAGACTGTGTTCACAACTCTCATGATTAGTTGCTTGCACCTGCTGCATTTTTATCTCCAAGAAAAGTAGTAACTGACTGTGATGCATGAAATAATCTTTGTAGATTTCATTCTGAACACACTGTTCAGTCCTCTCATGATTAATTGCTTACCCCTATAGACTTCTTGTCTCCCACTGAAAGTCTCTGCTAATGGGAAAAAAATTACAACTTTACAAATGTAAGAATGAAGTAACATTTTCATGCCTTTCATTTTATCTTATTTTTCCAGCCTGTTTGCTTAAAAATTGTGTGCAGCTTAAATCATGTGCTTTATTCTAGACACACATATAAAAATGGGGAAATTACTATCATAGTTATATATATATATTGTGGCTTTAACTTGCTTCTGTCTAACCTGTCTTACCTTCTTGCAGTGTAAAGCCTGGACAGCTTACAACTAGTAAAAAGTACTTTCTTGCTTTACTATTTTTAACATATATAGCAGTCACTGATAAGATACCCCACCTTACATTTAAAATACCCCTGACTGCACACTATACAAAACTGCTTTAAAATACAACATGCAGTTCACATCATGACATTTTACTCAAATGTTAAGACCAAAAACTATTTTACTAACTGTTATTTTTTCAGTCCCTTCAGTGTCCATCTAAATATTAATGACATAAAGTGAGGTATGTGTTTTGCAGTTAATTCACCAGTTTAACACTCTCAACAAACTTCCAGTCTTTCAAAGACCGTTCTTCTTGCAAAGCCGTACTTCACATGTCTATTTCTACATTTAATAGTATTGATACTTTAGAGTCTCCCATTTATTCACTAATTTAACAATGATTCTGGTCTTCTTTCTGATCCTGTCCATCTCCCAATACCAGTCTTTGGTTCAAGCCTGAGGTGCTCCCAGTTCTTTTAGTCAGCTCCTTTGCTTTTTGTGTCACTCAAGCATTTCCCTTTATCACAATAGAAAAGCTTTCAGTGGCTTTGAGAAATTCAGATGGCATTTTATCAAGAGATGAGTTCCTGATTTCAGCTGTCACAGAGCATGCATATGGTACTTTATATAATAATATGAACTGAAAAAACAGAACATTGATGATAGTGAGTGTAACAGTCACTTTCCGAGTTACATTAGAGTAGCAAATTGGGAAGATAATAGAATGGAATGGGGTGAGAGATTTGATCAGGACTGAGAAGATTATTGTCAGTATTCCAGACGTTTCTTGCAATTCTATTAGCTTAAATCTTATTGCTCCAGATGGTATCATTATTTATTAGAAAGTAGTATCTGTTTTACTAGATTCCTTGTTTCATGATATTTAATGACTTTGGCCTGGAGTTTGAGGCTGACACTGTGCTACAGTGGTTAGCATTACTGTCCCATAGTACTTTGTTCTCCAGTTTGGTTCTTAGCTGGCGTGCACTCTGTTCATAATCTTTGTCTTTCTTGTGGCCATGCAGGCTTTCAGTGAGTGTTTCAGTTTCCTTCCTCATGCCAAAGACATGCTGTGCATGGAATGGCAGTCATCCAGACTGTCTATATATAGGTGTGTGTGTGTGTGTGTGTGTGTGTGTGTGTGTGTGTGTGTGTGTGTGTGTGTGTGTGTGTGTGTGTGAGAGAGATTGTATTTGAGTCTGTTAACAGGCTGGCATCCTTTATACAATGGAGGACTGAAGTTGACATTTCATTGCCCCTCATGAATAAAGGCCTGATGAGTTTCACTTTCATGCTTTACTCTCTCCAGGCCTGGTAGCACATGCTCATGCAGTGTTCCCAATGCCTGGTACTTACCTGTGTGTTTGTGCCTCCGAGCTCTTAAACTACCTGCTGTGGCATGTTGCATGCTTTCACCAGGTCCTATTGTTGTACTGTGCCCAGAGTTGGCCCCTCCCTGTCTCCCACTATATTGGCCCCAGTAAGAAGAACTCTACATCCTCCCTAAACTTTAATGAAACAGTTTTTTTGCCACTCTGTTTAACCCTCCCACATGGTGAGAAGCAACCCCTCCCCCACATCAGTGGAGCTTTCAAAATTATATTCATGGTTCATGGTTCATGGATTCATGGTTCATTGTTCATGGAGAATTACTAGGCTAATGACCCAAGGGTGGCCTTTTTAAACCTAGCTATGCTTCCCAAAGGCTAGCATCAAACCCTGTACTTTGTGTCTATAAGGTGAACACCTTAACCATTATGCCATCCCCCCTTATAGGGTTTTTATAGTGTTTGAATGTGTTAGTTAAAACCAGAACTTATTACTGTGTTAGTTGTATTGAGCATGTTAGTGAGAACATGAGTATTATTACTATGAGTTGTAGTGGGCGTGCTAGTGAGAGCTTAAGTATTATGAGTTGTAGTGTGTGTGCTAGTGAGAGCATGAGTATTATTACTATGAGTTGTAGTGGGCGTGCTAGTGAGAGCATGAGTATTATTACTATGAGTTGTAGTGGGCGTGCTAGTGAGAGCATGAGTATTATTACTATGAGTTGTAGTGGGCGTGCTAGTGAGAGCTTAAGTATTATGAGTTGTAGTGTGTGTGCTAGTGAGAGCATGAGTATTATTACTATGAGTTGTAGTGGGCGTGCTAGTGAGAGCTTAAGTATTATGAGTTGTAGTGTGTGTGCTAGTGAGAGCATGAGTATTATTACTATGAGTTGTAGTGGGCGTGCTAGTGAGAGCATGAGTATTATTATTATGAGTTGTGGTATGCTAATTAGAGCATGACTTTTTTACCATACTTGTTGCAGTGGGTGTGTTAGTGAAAGCATCTAAGCTGGACTTATTGTTGAGTTAGTTTTAGTAGGTTTCTCACTGGCAACATATATTTGGTTTTGCTAATTTCAGTGGCTGTATTAAGAGGAGCATGACTCATTGTTGAGAGCAAGGGTTTTATTCCTTTTAGCTGCTGTTGTGTAGTGGGAAAATGTTTTATTACCGTGTTAATTTTAGCGGATGTGTTACTGGATATGTTAGTGAGAACATGGGTTTTATTTGTATCAGTTGCAGTGGTAATGTTACTGAGAATGTGTTTTATTACTGTGTTAATTCAAGTGGTTCTATTAGTTAGAAGCTAATTGTACCAGATATTGTTAATGCAAATGTTTTATTACTGTTGTGGCAATGAGTGCAGCGGTGACAACTTCAGTTTTTTTCCTGTTCATCACTGTGGGAGTGCGAATGAACATGTTGTTTTATTCCTATTTTAGTTGTAGAAGGTACGTTCAGTAATAAGATGGGTTTTATTACTGTTAGTTGTATTAGGTGTGCCAGTCTACATATGCTTTCTTACTACATGTTAGTTTCAGTTAGAATCAACCTGTTTGTGAGAACATGAGTTTTATTAGTGTCAGTTGCAGTGGTAATGTCAGTGAAAATGTGTTACTACTGTTTTAGTTGCAGCAGGCATTTTTAATAATAACACAGGCTTTATTAGTATTAGTTGCAGCAGGTGTTTTTAGCAATAAGATGGGTTTTATTACTATTATTTGCAGTGAATGTGCCAGTCTACATGTGTTTTATTACTCTGTGATCTGATGTAATTTTCATTTGTTCCTCAATGAATGGTTTGGATCTGATCCTTGGATCTGACTTGGTCACATTTTTGCAGTCTAGGATCTGACTCTCGAGCTGCTCCATTTACCATAATGCCCCTGATCACTGCTTTACCTCCAATCTTGTTTGCCGCTCTACCAATTGGTTGGCATTTTCCCATTGTTGAGATCTAGGCAGTTTGTTTTGTGAGTGATATTAAAACATTTTTTACTACTAAATCTTTTTCTTCTTTAGTGCCTTCCTCTCTTTACCATCTTAGAATTAGTCTAGACCTTTTCTTCTACTCAGTGTAGGCTCTGTCCTACCATCATCATTGTCCCCTTTTTCTTACCTCTCCTGAGGTAATCTTTTTTACCATTGATGGCATATTCATCTCTATAAAAAAACACAACTCATTTGTTTCCTGTTAATAGTTTTTCCTGATTGTGGTTGTAGTATTCCATTGTGGTAGAAAAACTTTCTGGTTTCAAGAAGTGCACTTCCTGTGGGCATAAGATACCTAATTATGATGCCCATAGGGAGTGTGTGTATTGTTTAGGCCCTGCCCACCTTCAGATTTCATATGAAATCTGTGCAGGTTTTAATGCCAAGATGGTCAACGATAGGCGTAACAAACTAATTTTAAAAGGTCTTTTTCCTGCTTCTTCTTCTGCAGTTCTTCTATATCAGGGGCTCAAACCCCCTGGAGAAGTCATAAGGCTTTGTAGACCAGGGAGTCTAGAAATCTCTCTCTATTCTGATATCCTTCTTCCGCTCTGAGTTTGGAGCCACCTTTGAAAATAAAAAAGGCCTTGTATCTAACCTTGTTGGATCCTACTACCCCTAAGGTCGAAAAGGTTTCAGATCTGGATATGATTGCACGCTGAATCAAGTCTTGTTGGATCTGAGGCTAAGGTCTCATTTTCTTCTGGAGACTGCAAAAAAGACTTCTCATCCTCCATCAGCATCTTCCTCCATCAGGTCTTCCTGGAGTCTTTCTGAGCATGAAGTGGATAGGATGATAAGAAAGTTCCTTAGAGCTCAGATCTAGATGGGGTCCTTCAGGCTTCATCCCCCATCGGATCCGTGAGCCTGCACCCTTCAATACACCCTATAGTAACTCTTCTCTGTTCCAACCTGTAGTTTTGTAGCTGTCAGATCAGAAGATCCCGAGAGTTCAGGGGTTGGATCCAAGAGCTTTACCTTCCTCAACTCTGACTCTTTCCCTGATCTCTACTGCTCTGTGCATTTCAGAGCAGAATGACTCTCGGAGCCGAAGCATCAACATAAGGTCTGGGGGGATGACTTTGAATCCTAGGGTTTCAGAGCTATGGCTTCCCCTTTGGACAACTCTGGTCTGATTCCCTCCTCGGGGGTGGAACCTGGAGGGAGTGGAACATTAGCTGAGCTGAGAGCTTTGGTTCTGAGGAGGCTGAGTTCTACTTCTCCTGGACCTTCTGCCTTTAAGGTAGTGGAGAGGGTTTTCTCCCATTCAGGGGATTGTTCGAGTATCACCTCTTTGGATACTATTCCCATTCCTACTTTGGATTTGAGGTCAAAGTTTCATCATCTTATTCCACAGGGGCAGACAGCCTGTAAGAGCTTCCAGACATTCCCTGCACAGGGACTTCCCCTTTCTTCTGACACTTCTTCAGAGTATCCCACTGAAGAGGTTCCTCGGAAGAAATTTGTGCAAAAGGAGGCACTTAGATTCCCTTCAGGAATCATTGACAGAGGAAACTGATTTTGATGAAAGGGAAGGGTCCCCTAGATCTCCACCAGAGGACATCTAATTTAGAGACATTTTAGAAATCCTATGCCAGAAAGGTAGATGGTCTTCCCAGAACCCTCTCAGGAGGAAGCAGCTTTCTGGAAGCTTTCGGGTTTGGCCCATCTGCATCTTGGGTTTTGCCCCAGGCAGATGTGCTTATTGGACTTGTCTCCTGCTGGGCATGGAAGGAGCTGGACTCTGTACAGCCCATCCCCACATGTCCAGACAAGATCCTGAGTGCACCATCAGACAGGCAACATTGGTCCAAGGGGATTCCTATAGATGCCACGATTGTTGCAGCATCCAAGAAAAAGGAGCTATCTGAACAAAGCTCCTCTGTCTTTCCTGCTAACAGAGAGTCTAGAGCTTTGGATAGATATGGAAAGTGAGTATATGCATTAGTGACCTTTACTATATGATTGCTGAATTACTTGGCATGTTTTATTAGGTTACAGATGGACTTAATAAAGGAACTCTAACTCTACTCCTGGGTCCATGTTGATGGGGGAAGTAAACCGTATTCTTTGTGACTGATCACCCTACAATCTAAATGCATACATGAGGTTAATCTCTCATGCTGCTGAAGGTTCCACACAGGCCACGGGTACAGGCATATCCATTAGGAGGCATTCCTGGATGCACTTGTGTGACTTTGTGGAGCCCTTTAAAGCATCATTCATCAATGCTCCTTTTTTGGGATCCTCCTTTATTGGGCCCACCATTAAAGAGACACTTTCCTGTGTAAACAGGATGGAAAGACCCTATCTGTTGTAGGAATCTATTTTTCTACCCAGCAGAGATCTTTCTCAAGAAATTATCGAGGTGGTAAAAAAAAGGTGGTTTCAGAAATCTCAAGGGCCTTTTCAAGATTCACACAGAGATTTTTCTCCCAGAGGCAGAAAGAGAAATAATTTTAATAATTGAAGACACCACCCATGCATCAGTGGGGGTCCGTAAAATCGGGGTCTCAAGATTCTTTCTCAGACAGCCCCTTTCAGCTTTCCTGAAAGGTTGCCAGACTGTTCTTCTCTGGAGACAGGGGGAAGCTTGTCTTTGCACCTGGAAGCATGGGCAGCCATCACAAAAGATACATGGGTGCAAAGAATTCTATCCAGAGTATATTTTATTCCCTTTTTACAAAATCCACCAAGGATAAGAAAAAGTCTCCTCAATGTTACACCCAATCAATGGGAACAAGCAGCTCTGGAAATCCAAAAGTTGATAGACAAAAGAGTCATCCAAGAGGTCCCACGAGACCAAAGAAGATCCAGTTTTTACTCAAGGTTCTTTTTAGTGCCAAAGAAAACAGGAACCTGAGACCCATCCTGGATCTCAGTTATCTAAACAAATTAATAAAAAAAAAAACCCCTCCAAATTCCAGATGGTCACAGTTCAGTCCATTCTACCATTGCTCCAGAAAGGTGACTAGATGTGCTCTATAGATCTGAAGGAAGCATACTATCACATAAAAATGAACATATGATCCTGAAGATACCTACCCTTCCAGCTGGGAGCCAGTCATTATCAGTTCAGAGCCCTGCCCTTTGGTCTCACCACAGCCCTCAATGTGTTCACCAAATGTATGGCAGTGGTTGCAGCTCATCTAAGACTGCATGGATTTAGGGTGTTTCCTTATTTAGACAACTGGCTTCTCACTGCATCAACTGGGCATCTATTGATAATAACTAGAGACCATCTTCTTCAGTTGACTCACTCTCTAGGTATCACTGTAAATCTTGCAAAATCAAAACTTCAACCGGTACAAGGCTAGGAGTTTATAGGGGCTTACCTAGACATAGTGAATCTTCAAGCATTCTTACCGCAGAGCAGAATTCTTACTTTAAGGTTACATGCCAGTCAGGTTCTTTCTCATCATTTCCCTCCAGCCAAACTGATTTTAAGAGCTGTGGGAATGATGGCTGCTACAATCACATTAATAACAACAGCTCATTTTCACATGGGAGTCCTCCAGTGGACTTTACAAGTACAAGTGGTCCAGTCTACATCAACCCTTACAATTTCCAATAAAACTGTCCAGGGTATGCAAGGACTCATTAGTATGTTGGATCCAATCCAGTGAGATTTGCCAAGGTTGTCCCTTTATCCTTCCTCCACCCATTGCCACGTTGACCACGGATGTCTCCTAGCTTGGAGGGAGAGGCATTACTTGGGATGGGCTGTTCAAGGCACGTGGACCCCAGTACAGACCAAATTGCATATACATGTCCTGTAGATGAGAGTGGTCCTATTAGGTTTGCAGGCTTTCCAGAACTCTCTTCTTCTGGAGACAATTGCTATTCAAACAGACAATGTGTCAGTGGTTTAGTACATCAAGAAATTGTGGGGGGGACCAGATCATACCCTCTTTTCTGAGAAGTAATGAGAGTTTGGCAATGGGCGATCTCATCCAACCACTTTCTTATAGTGATGTACATTCCAGGGAAATCCAATGTACTAGAGGACAGGCTCAGCAGAACTATTCTGATGCCTCATGAGTGGTCTCACAATCAGTCAGTGGCAAACATGATCTTCTACCAGTGGGGTCAACCATGTTGTGACCTATTCACCTCTCCTCTCAACAAGTGCAGCAGGTTCCTTGCCATTATCCCTCCTTAGGGACAGTCACAGAGAGATGCTCAGTCCACATTTCACCCTATGGTCTTCTTTATGCTTATCCTTCCCTACCCCTAATTCCCAAGTTTCTCCAGAAAGCTTTCAGGTTGAAGAGCACAGTAATCCTCATTGCCCCTTTTTGTCTTCGGCAGATTTGGTTTCCCTTCCTATAGTCTCATCTAATATGTCCTCCATGGACACTGAACCTCAGTCCAGATCTCCTCTCACACCCATCAGGCCTAACTCATTCGGACATTACCAGGCCAATACCAATGATGGCTAGACATTCCAGGCTTTCCCCTCCTGTTTGAAGAATTTTTTTTCATCTCAGAAACCCTCTACAAAAAAGATTTATAAAAGTAAATAAAAGAGATTCTCCTTATGGGCTCAGCAGAGAGATTTGGATCCTTTCTGTGCTCCAGTCCCGTCTGCTTTAGAATTTCTGACATTTTTTTTTCATGGTATGGGCATTTCCGCTAATATTAAAGTTCAACTGGCTGCCATTTCAAATTTTCACATCAGAGATAATACTTTCCCTTTGGCATCATCTAAGCTGTGCAAGGCATACCTTTTTACTTAGACCACCTTTTAAAGACCATATACCACCTTGGTAGCTTACTTTAGTTTACAGAGCCTGATACAGTCACCCTTTGAACCCTCCTCAAAAGTGGATGTCAAATTTCTTTCTTGGAAAACAGTTCTTCTTGTAGCCATAACTTCAGCAAGGCAAGTCTCCGAACTCCAAGCACTCTCTTCAAAACCCCCTTACTTGATCTTCCATAAGGACAGAGTTGCCTTACGTACAAGTCCATCTTTCTAACCCAAAGTTGTATCAGAAGCAAACATCAATCAAGTCATCAATTTGCCAGTTTTATTCCCTAAACTTGAGAATAAAGGAGAATGCATGCTCCATTCTTTAGATGCACATAGAAAACGTTGTTTCTGTCTTCATAGAATGAAGGAAATTTGGAAGACTGATCAATTATTTGTTTCCTTTGCCAGAAACAAGTTGGGTATGCCTGTCTCAAAAACTACAATAGCCAAATGGATAACTGATTGTATTTCTCATGTGTACTCCTTAAAAGGTTTGACCTTGTTAAGACAACCAAATGCTCATTCAACTAGGTCAAAGGCAATATCATCTTCTTTTTGATCCAGAGCTTCCACTGATGATATTTGTGCAGCTGCCACTTGGTCTAAAGCTCATACCTTTGTGGCTCATTATAAATTGGACAACATCTCCAGGAACAGAGCTGCCTTTGGCTTTGCGATACTCTGGAACATCCTGCCATGAGGCCCACCTAAGGTTACTGTAGCTGGGGACTCTGTCCCATGCATTGAGGAACGAATGAAAAGGACAGCATCAGATATTTAAGTTATGTACTTACCATAACTATGCATCTGTGTTTTCCATTTTCTTTCTTCCTCAATGTCCCTTCCCCCTTCCTTGTCTTTGGGAATGACCTGATGGAGTTTGTCAGGAACCATTGTTCCTGTTTGACCCCTTGTTCTGTTCTGTTCTGTTACATCTTTTTCTATTAGTGTTTTGGTTATGTTACATTTTTCAAATGTGGCTTAGAGGAAGCAAACTTGATTTGAGGTAAAGCAGTGATCAGGGGCATTATGGGTAAAGGGAGGAAATCGAGACTTGGGATCCTACACTGCAAAAAAGGGGCTGAGTTGGATCCAAGGATTGGATCTAAACCCATTCATTGAGTAAGAATGAAAATAGACAACACAGATGCATAGTTATGGTAAGTCCATAACTTAAATTTAGTTTCAGTCGGTCTCAGCTTGTTCGTGAGAACAATGGGCTTTATTACTGTTAGTTGCAGTGGATCTGTTAGCATATATTTTAATGCATCAGTTGCAGTTGGAGTATTAGTATGAACCTGGGGTTATTACCATGTAAAAGGAAGTGAATATCACACTGAAAATATGACTTTAGAGATCTTGTGGATATTTTTGATAAGAGTTTGAATTTCTCATATAGAAGAGGTAAAAATATAAAGGATATGCTGGTTCAAGCTAGGTTTTCTAGGCCCAACATGAGTTTAAGTAATAATCCTAGGCTTGTGGGGACCCACCCCTGTGGTAGATGTAACATGTCAATATGTTAGCAAAATGTTTAGGTATATTAATAGATTACCTTTTCAATCTAATGCCATGTTTTCATGTAATACAGACAGCACTGTGTATGCACTTAAATGTCCATGTGGGATGTTCTACATAGGTGAAAGTAAGAGGGCCTTTAAGACTAGGATTCAGGAACATATTAGGGATATCAAAAATGAGAAATTAGAGAGCCCTCTTGCAATGTATTTTAAAAAAACATCATAGGAGTAATCCACAGGGATTGTTAGGTACAAATTTAGAACACATTCCTATTAATAAATATGGTATTAATTTAAAGAAAAAACTTTTGTATAAGGAAACTCTTTTTATATTAAAATATGGTACATTAGCCCCTGTGGCTTTAATGCAGAATGCAACTGGAGAGTTCTTATTTAAGCTTGTTATGTGTTTTAAATTGTTTAATTGATTAATTAATTTTACTATATAAATGTGTGCTGCAATTCTAGTTTGTATTCTCCTTGGAAGGCTACTGCCGAGGCGCTAGAGGTTTTATTACATTCTGAAGTGGCGGATCCTGGTTTCTTGGGTCGTTTGTCTACATACTGTTTTTTGTTTTATTTGTTGTTCTTGAAAATATGACTTTATTTTGCTGCTTATTGCAATGGCAGAATTTAATTATTTATACATTTATTTTGTTTTATTAACCTAGCAATTGGACTTATCCAAATCATCCTTTTTCAGTCATGAACAAGGAATAAAAAAAGATAACAGCAGTGTCAGTGGTGGAACAGGTAGCACAATTATCTTGGATGCAGGAGGCTGTGGGTTCTGTTCTCACACCAGGTAAATTGATTGCTGACACTATAGTGTAGTATGGGGGGGTTGGTACTGCACTCCTGAGTATGTTATCCTCCAGATAAGACATTAAACTGAGGTCCCAGCTGCTTGAGTAGGTGATAGGTTAGACAGATGTAAAAAGATCCCACAGCACTTCTTAAAAAGTGTAGGGGAAGTTCTGCAATGCCCTGGCCAAATTTCCCCTAGCAATATGAATACCAACTCGGGTCTTCTCTGAAAAGAGGCCACCAGCCTTATGGGACTAACCTGATTAGCAAAGGATAAATAAAGAAATACATACCTACATACATACGTACATACGTACATACATACATACACCGCTTGAACATGGACAGAACTGCTTTGTATAAAGTACATTGTGCAGAGTAGGTATATAGAGTAGTACACAGTAGGACTGAAGAATCATGGAGATACTCAGTGCCATCATTGACTGGTTTTGTCAGTAACTAATATACAGAAGAAAAACCCTGGGCTATTAGGTGAGTAATGCTTTTAGGTGAGATGTGAAGGTTGTCAGCAGCACCAGTGTGAGACGTAAAGGTTAGAGGCTGTAGCAGAAAAAAAACTCACCTGGATTTGTGTAACTTCTGACAAAGTGCAGGAAAGAAGTTTTGAGAAACTGAAACAAGGCATAGCACTCTGAGAGATTTTAAGTTGTTAAGCAAGTAAAGGACAGGTATTTCCATAGAGAAGCTTGTACATGCTAGACAAGTATGTGAAATAAGTTGAACATGGAGGGACAAGTAATCTGTCAGCCACAGTGCTATTGTCCTGAAGATGAGAGGTTAATAAAATGCTTACTGATGAACAGCATAGCTTTTCACCAAAATACAGCACTTTTACTGCCATCTGCACTATAATCACTCACATTATCCATAATATGCCAACAGTCTTTATATTAGCACCGTCTTTCTAGATCTAAAAAAAGGTCTTTGATAATCTTAATCATGAACTTCTTACCAAAACGTTGACCTCCTGCAGTTTCTGTCAAATGTCTGCACCTTGACCCAGAGTTATTTTTTAACAGGCAGCACCTTCATGATATCTGGAAGCAGTATCTCCTTCAGTGTTACATAATTAAAGGAATACTCCAATAGTCCGTCTTTGGGCCCTTTATTTTCTCCTTGTTTAAAAATAACCTTCCTTCTGACCTACACCAATGTAACCTACTTGACACTGATGGCGTTGTTCTGACCTAGTTCCACAAAGAAAACCACTCTTCAAAAGAACCATCAAGTTTAATTCTCAGTGCTTAGCTAACATGCTGAAAAGTAGTAGTAATAGAAAAAGCCTTGTTATTAGGCACTAGCAAAATACTCCTATGTCCCCTACTCTTGACTATGAAGGACCCCAACAGATTTCCTCTACCCTTTGTACAGCTAGAAAGATATCTCAAATTTATAACTGATCAAACCCTGTCCTTTCTATTCTCAGTAGATTTTAACCATCTTAAAACAATTTGCTGATTCTCAAATTGTAATATGCCTTACCGATTGCAGACCTCGGCTCTGTATCATGCACCGCTCTAATCCAGAAAACAGAAAACAAAATTCTTAGCTTTACTGACTTAGCAGACTGTCACAGACATCACTGTGCCTCCATCCTAAGAGCAAACGTGTTCCTTGGCACAGCCAGAGCCACTTTTCTTCGAAGTTCTTTAATAAACTTTTCCCACATTACTATCGCCCAACTTTACAATGTAAACTACTAACATAACTCCTCTAACTACTCATTAAGGAATCAGGAAGCCCTACTACTCACTTAACCCTCCATCATCTCACCATTAGTGTAAAATCCTTTTCCACAATTGACTTAGCCACTTGGAATGCCCTCCCCCACAAACTTTGGAAAATAACCAATAACCAACTTTCCACAATTCTACAAACACAGCAAGCTCTACCTTTAGAAACAATTCAGATGTACGTGCTTCATTAACAAAGGTTAACCTGTACTGTGCCTGTTTTATTCCAACTAAACTCTCAGACAATGACCATTAGGTTCTGTTCCCTGATGGTGTGAAGTATCCTAATACACAAACGGCTGAAGGCCTCCTTGTTTCTATCACTTTCTTAGTATTTTACATACTATATATAATTATATATTGTACATAATGTATATAATTATATTTGCATATACCATGCCCTCTTTAGTTACAATTGCTGGATGACATTTCTTTTCGTAATTTGTAGTGACTGTGATTATTCTCTGTTTCACAATAAATTTGTATGTCCCTTGTCTATGTACTGTGTCTCTGAATGTAATTGTGTTTGCCTTATGGACCAGTTCATGCCTGAAAAGGTTCTCTGGACCAGCCCACCACCTCCTCAGTTAACAAAATCAAGTCAAATAAAATAGAATATAAATGCGGACCAGATTGGGTTTACTGGAGTTTGATGCTCAGAAGAGTTATATGAGAAAACCACTGAGACTATGGGTATGGCATATTCTGTTTGAGAAAGATAGTCATTCAACAAGAGTGGACCTACTATTATATAAGTGGCAGCAAGTCTGAAATGTAGTACTCTTCTAAAAGAGTTTTGCATTCTGTGGCTGTGCATGGTGAGGAAAGGAGGGTGGAACTAGAGTATTTAACCTTATGGGTGTGGCGGGTAGGCGCAGAGATGGTATACGCTCAAATAGGGTAGTGCAAAGTAGGACTGCAGTACAAGTCAGCAGGGCCTAAGTCTATGAAGAGTAAATCTGAAGTTGTCCCCACAATAAATGCAGCCTTGTTAAGGTTACCATGGATAATTTAAAAGACAGAGGATGGAGAACTGTGCATGTACACCTCTGTGTAACATCAAACTGAAGTTAATACCAGCTTATTTGGAAACTATACTGATTTAATACCACAGTAGTGCAGCTGAAGCATGCATTCCTAATGCCATTAGAGAGAACTAGGTTAGTCCCATGCTAGGTACAATGGGAGGATGGATTTGTTTCTGCATTAGCTGTAGTTGTTGTTGTTTGTCTTTCAGCTTTTCCCAGTTAGGGGCTGCCACAGTGGAACTCCAGTCTGCTAATGATTGGCAGTAGATTTTCACAAACGCTGAGGTGCCAGCTCGACGTCCAACCTTCAATGAAGGCACGCCCATTTACGCATATCTTTCGAACGCCACCCAACCACGGGGAGGACATGCAGACTCCACACAGAAGGCACTCCCCACACTCCAGCCGAGAATCGAACAGGAAAACCTCTTGCTGTGAGGCAATAATGCTACCGCTGCACTACTGCACCATTTTCTGCATTAGTTGTAGTGACAATCCTAATTTTGTTACTGTGTTAGGTGCACTGGGAGCATTAATGTAGACCACAGATGTATTACCATGTTAGTTGTAAGTGCAGAGTTATTACTATGTTAGCTGTGATGGGATTATAGTTTCATTCCAGTGAAATCTGTTCATGACTGTCCTTGCTGCAGCTGATATGTTGGTGATAACACAAGTACATGGGTTTGCTACTGTGCTAGATGTAGTGTTAGCTTGGGTTTACTAGATTTATTGTATGGTAGTTGCAGTGAGAGCATAGATTTATTACTATGCTGTAGTGATGGCATGCTTTGATTATGTGCCAGCTGTAGTGGGTTACTGAGAGGCAGTAGAGTGGATCTAATACCCGTCAATCCTAATCTTACACCACCACTGCAACACACTGACTCTTAACTGAGTATCCTTTTCGCTCTGCCCTCCAGTGCATGCTTACAAACAAAAAAAATCAGGAAGAGTTTTTATTATGTGTAGTTTCAGGTTCCATTAAGTACAACAGCTGAACATCTTAATCAGGTTGTGGTTACCTTTAACTCTGCTGCAAACATGACAAATTCATTTCCAGAATATCATTGCAGGTAACCGGGCTGCTGTTACAGCTTCTGTTTCTATTTAACACATACAGCCTGCTCTCACCTTTCCACATCCTGAATAATTTATTAGGAACAAAACGGTTGGTACTCCCAGGGGGTCTCCGCTTTCCCTTCTCTTTTGTCTCATTCTTTGCTGCTGTTGAGAGCTCTTTACTCCTGTTACAGCAGGGTCACAGAGTTTAATCAACTCATGGTGTTTAGTGAGCTGAATCTGCGAGCCAGCTTTGTAAACCTGAGCACTGCTTACAGAATTGAATTAATCTGGGCTAGGTGGGGTAGGACACACAAAGTTTGTGTGTGTGTGTGTGTGTGTGTGTGTGTGTGTGTGTGTGTGTGTGTGTGTGTGTGTGTGTGTGTGTGTGTAAGCAAAAACATTGTAAACCAATCAGGTTGTGCTAGTTTAGGATGCTTATTCGGTTTCATACAAAGGCAAAGGCTGACATATATTTTCAGAGCAAACGTGTGCAGTATTATGCCACTAGAAACAGAACCTGGATTTAAAGCTATACGTATGTCTTGCACCTTGCCTACTCTCCTGACTACCTGCTGTATGTAATACTGCAGACTTTATTTAACCTGCCCAACTGCCACTCATTACATTTCCTTCATGTCTGTCTCATGCGTTCTCAAACTTCTTTGCTAATATTTTCCTTTAGTTATGTCTTGGAAGGATGTTTCATGCATGTATGTTTTTCCCCCCTTGAAGAGCTTTTTAATTTTCACTATGTCTATCCTTTTTAACTTTCCAATACTTAAAGCCCTGTTCTTTCACTATTTCACCAAGGATTCGTAATGATTAGTTCGTCATGCTCTGTTCATAGGCATATTTTCACACAGACCTCTACACGGATGCAGTGCATCTCACTCAGGATTTCCTCTAATGTATTTATTTGTGCTGTGCCACAGATGTGTTCTCCAAATTTGGGCAGGGGTAGTACAGGTGAGAGATTATCAGTAACTTATTTACTGTAAAAGTATGTATGTCATGGGCTTTCTTTGTTGCTATGCTATACCTTGGCATGTGTCAAGCTCTTCCCATATTTTGCTATGTCCCAGCATGCTTCAAACTCTCCCATCACTGTGTTGTGTCCCAGCATGCCTCAAACTCTTCCATCACTGTGCTATGTCCCAGCATGCCTCAAACTCTCCCATTACTGTGCTGCTTACCAGCATGCCTCAAACTGTCCCATCATTGTGCTATGTCCCAGCATGGCTCAAACTCTCCCATCAATTTGCTATGTCCCATCATGCCTCAAACTCTCCCATTACTGTATGTCCCAGCTTGCCTCAAACTCTCCCATTACTGTGTTATGTCCCAGCATGCCTCAAACTCTCCCATTACTGTGTTCTGTCCCAGCATGCCTCAAACTCTCCCATTATTGTGTTATGTCCCAGCATGCCTCAAACTCTCCCATTACTGTACGTCCCAACATGACTCAAACTCTTGCATCACCATGCAATATCCCAGCATGCTTCAAACTCTCCCACTTCTGTGCTGTATCTCAGCATACCTTAAACTCTCCCACTGCTGTGCTATGTTCCAGCATGCCTCAAACTCTCCCATCACTGTAAGTCCCAACATGACTCAAACTCTCCCATTACTGTGCTTCATCCCAGCATGCCTCAAACTCTCCCATCACTGTGTTAAGTCCCAACATGACTCAAACTCTCCCATTACTGTGCTGCATCCCAGCATGCCTCAAACTCTCCCATCACTGTGTTAAGTCCCAACATGACTCAAACTCTCCCATTACTATGCTGCATCCCAGCATTCTTCATGCTCTCCCATGTGTGTGCTACACCCTGGCATGCTTCATGCTCTCCCATGTGTGTGCTACATCTCATCATGTTATGGGCTTCTTATTACCTTGTTAGATCCCCGCATACATTAAACTCTCCTCATTACTGAGCTGCATCCTAGATTTTTGAGGCCATAGTGGGGTAAAACACACTGTTTCAGTTTTTACACATGATATATGAATGTACAAGTGTGGTTTGAGAACATCAGTTAAAGAAAAACAAGTAAATAGTAACAGGAGAAATCTTAGTGCCAACTTCTATTTAGCATATAGAATAAGGGAATTATAGTAAATCCATTTTTGTTGTTGTTGTGTCTTTCGGCTTATCCCGGTTAGGGGTCACCACAGCGGAACTCCGGTCCGCTAATGTTTGGTAGTAGATTTTTACATGCTGAGTTACCAGTCCTGACGCACAACCTTCAACGAAGGCACGCCCCTTCACGCAAGTCTCCACGCAGAAGACGCTCTAGCTGAGAATCGAAAGTGACAACATCTTGCTGTGAGGCGACAACGCTACCGCAGCACCACTACTGCCATAAGAAATTTCAAAGGCATTTTCTTCTCTCTGCAGCTAACCATTAGCTGACACTAGGTCCTGTACTCATTCATTGGGTTTTCCAGCCTCCCTTTAGCCTCCCTGAGGCGCAACCCAACTCATACCCAGGGTCAGCGAGGAGACTGAAGACATTGGGACATCATACTGCTGCAAGAGAGTATGCTATAGCCCCCACCACCCTGTGACAGACTTGAGAACACTGTAGTTGCTGCCTCACTTATGCTCATCCTTTCAACCAATCGTTACACTGCTTGCGGCTCAGAGCTATCCAAGCTGTGAATACTGATATTGCAGCAAACCTTGGTTGTCTCTCTCTCTCTCTCCCCAGGATGGGGAGCTGACATCAGCCAGTGTCTCCAATCCTGCATCTCTTCCTTGTGACACCTTCAAAGGTGATTTTGCTAGTGCAAAATGCATCATTTGGGGTGCAGTAGTAGATTTATCACTCTGTGCCACAGGGTTGCAAATTACAAGAGCATTTTGTCACAATGGGCCATCTGCTGTGGATTTGTTTCCATTATATGTAAAGCATAACTATCCTCACCCCCCCCCCAAGTTATTCCTCTGCTGTGCCATAATTTTGGCATATTATGAAACTGTTTTGGCATTCCAGTGTCGCACAATGGTCATTACTCTAACTAGCATTACGTAACATATGTATTACAATGCATTGCACAGAACATGTGGTTAGTTAGGCTGCATATATTACAATGTATTGCACAGAATGTGTGGTTAGTTAGGCTGCATATATTACAATGTATAGCACAGAATGTGTTTTTAGTTAGGCTGCATATATTACAATGCATTGCACAGAATGTGTGGTTAGTTAGGCTGCATATATTACAGTGTATTGCACAGAATGTGTGGTTAGTTAGGCTGCATATATTACAATGCATTGCAAAGAACATGTGGCTAGTTACGCTGCATATATTACAATATATTGCAGAGAATGTGTGGTTAGTTACGCTGCATATATTACAATGTATTGCACAGAACATGTGGTTAGTTAGGCTGCATATATTACAATGTATTGCAGAGAATGTGTGGTTAGTTAGGCTACATATATTACAATATCTTGCACAGAATGTGTGGTTAGTTAGGCTGCATATATTACAATGTATTGCACAGAACATGTGGTTAGTTAGGCTGCATATATTACAATGTATTGCACAGAATATGTGGTTAGTTAGGCTGCATATATTACAATGTATTGCACAGAACATGTGGTTAGTTACGCTACATATATTACAATGTATTGCAGAGAATGTGTGGTTAGTTACGCTGCCTATATTACAATGTATTGCACAGAACATGTGGTTAGTTAGGCTGCATATATTACAATGTATTGAAGAGAATGTGTGGTTAGTTAGGCTGCATATATTACAATGCATTGCACAGAACATGTGGTTAGTTAGGCTGCATATATTACAATGCATTGCACAGAACATGTGGTTAGTTACGCTGCATATATTACAATGCATTGCAGAGAATGTGTGGTTAGTTAGGCTGCATATATTACAATGTATTGCACAGAATGTGTGGTTAGTTAGGCTGCATATATTACAATGCATTGCACAGAACATGTGGTTAGTTACGCTGCATATATTACAATGTATTGCACACAATGTGTGGTTAGTTAGGCTGCATATATTACAATGCATTACACAGAACATGTGGTTAGTTAGGCTGCATATATTACAATGCATTGCACAGAACACGTGGTTAGTTAAGCTGCATATATTGCAATGCATTGCACAGAACATGTGGTTAGTTAGGCTGCATATATTACAATGTATTGCACAGAATGTGTGGTTAGTTACGCTGCATATATTACAATGCATTGCACAGAACATGTGGTTAGTTAGGCTGTATATATTACATTGTATTGCACAGAATGGGTGGTTAGTTACGCTGCATATATTACAATGTATTGCACAGAATGTGTGGTTAGTTAGGCTGCATATATTACAATGCATTGCACAGATTGTGTGGTTAGTTAGGCTGCATATATTACAATGCATTGCACAGAATGTGTGGTTAGTTAGGCTGCATATATTACAATGTATTGCACAGAATGTGTGGTTAGTTAGGCTGCATATATTACAATGTATTGCACAGAATGTGTGGTTAGTTAGGCTGCATATATTACAATGCATTGCACAGAACATGTGGTTAGTTAGGCTGCATATATTACATTGTATTGCACAGAATGTGTGGTTAGTTACGCTGCATAAATTACAATGTATTGCACAGAATGTGTGGTTAGTTAGGCTGCATATATTACAATGCATTGCACAGAATGTGTGGTTAGTTAGGCTGCATATATTACAATGCATTGCACAGAATGTGTGGTTAGTTAGGCTGCATATATTACAATGTATTGCACAGAATGTCTGGTTAGTTAGGCTGCATATATTACAATGTATTGCAGAGAATGTGTGGTTAGTTAGGCTGCATATATTACAATGTATTGCACAGAATGTGTGGTTAGTTAGGCTGCATATATTACAATGCATTGCACAGAATGTGTGGTTAGTTAAGCTATATATATTACAATGCATTGCACAGAATGTGTGGTTAGTTAGGCTGCATATATTACAATGCATTGCACAGAACATGTGGTTAGTTAGGCTGCATATATTACAATGTATTGCACAGAATGTGTAGTTAGTTACGCTGCATATATTACAATGCATTGCACAGAACATGTGGTTAGTTAGGCTGTATATATTACATTGTATTGCACAGAATGTGTGGTTAGTTACGCTGCATATATTACAATGTATTGCACAGAATGTGTGGTTAGTTAGGCTGCATATATTACAATGCATTGCACAGATTGTGTGGTTAGTTAGGCTGCATATATTACAATGCATTGCACAGAATGTGTGGTTAGTTAGGCTGCATATATTACAATGTATTGCACAGAATGTGTGGTTAGTTAGGCTGCATATATTACAATGTATTGCACAGAATGTGTGGTTAGTTAGGCTGCATATATTACAATGCATTGCACAGAACATGTGGTTAGTTAGGCTGCATATATTACATTGTATTGCACAGAATGTGTGGTTAGTTACGCTGCATA
The DNA here is from genome assembly GCF_019279795.1 of Protopterus annectens. Classification (NCBI taxonomy): domain Eukaryota; kingdom Metazoa; phylum Chordata; order Ceratodontiformes; family Protopteridae; genus Protopterus; species Protopterus annectens. The sequence goes on from NC_056733.1 coordinate 914,751,472, forward strand.
TATTACAATGTATTGCACAGAATGTGTGGTTAGTTAGGCTGCATATATTACAATGCATTGCACAGAATGTGTGGTTAGTTAAACTATATATATATTACAATGCATTGCACAGAACGTGTGGTTAGTTAGGCTGCATATATTACAATGCATTGCACAGAACATGTGGTTAGTTAGGCTGCATATATTACAATGTATTGCACAGAATGTGTAGTTAGTTACGCTGCATATATTACAATGCATTGCACAGAACATGTGGTTAGTTAGGCTGTATATATTACATTGTATTGCACAGAATGTGTGGTTAGTTATGCTGCATATATTACAATGTATTGCACAGAATGTGTGGTTAGTTAGGCTGCATATATTACAATGCATTGCACAGATTGTGTGGTTAGTTAGGCTGCATATATTACAATGCATTGCACAGAATGTGTGGTTAGTTAGGCTGCATATATTACAATGTATTGCACAGAATGTGTGGTTAGTTAGGCTGCATATATTACAATGCATTGCACAGAATGTGTGGTTAGTTAGGCTGCATATATTACAATGCATTGCACAGAATGTGTGGTTAGTTAGGCTGCATATATTACAATGTATTGCACAGAACATGTGGTTAGTTAGGCTGCATATATTACAATGTATTGCACAGAATGTGTGGTTAGTTAGGCTGCATATATTGCAATGTATTGCACAGAATATGTGGTTAGTTAGGCTGCATATATTACAATGTATTGCACAGAACATGTGGTTAGTTAGGCTGCATGTATTACACTGTGTTGTACAGAATGTGTGGTTAGTTAGGCTGCATATATTAGAATGTATTGCACAGAACATGTGGTTAGTTAGGCTGCATATATTACAATGCATTGCACAGAACATGTGGTTAGTTAGGCTGCATATATTACAGTGTATTGCACAGAATGTGTGGTTAGTTAGGCTGCATATATTACAATGCATTGCACATAATGTGTGGTTAGTTAGGCTGCATATATTACAATGCATTGCACAGAATGTGTGGTTAGTTAGGCTGCATATATTACAATGCATTGCACAGAATGTGTGATTAGTTAGGCTGCATATATTACAATGTATTGCACAGTATGTGTGGTTAGTTAGGCTGTATATATTACAATGCATTGCACAGAACATGTGGTTAGTTAGGCTGCATATATTACAATGCATTGCACAGAACATGTGGTTAGTTAGGCTGCATATATTACAATGCATTGCACAGAACATGTGGTTAGTTAAGCTGCATATATTACAATGCATTGCACATAACATGTGGTTAGTTAAGCTGCATATATTACAATGCATTGCACAGAATGTGTGGTTAGTTAGGCTGCATATTTTACAATGCATTGCACAGAACATGTGGTTAGTTAGGCTGCATATATTGCAATGTATTGCACAGAATGTGTGGTTAGTTAGGCTGCATATATTACAATGCATTGCACAGAACATGTGGTTAGGCTGCATATATTACAATGTATTGCACAGAGCATGTGGTTCATTACGCTGCATATATTACAATGTATTGCACAGAATGTGTGGTTAGTTAGGCTGCATATATTACAATGCATTTCACAGAACATGTGGTTAGTTAAGCTGCATATATTACAATGTATTGCACAGAATGTGTGGTTAGTTAGGCTGTATATATTACAATGCATTGCACAGAATGTGTGGTTAGTTAGGCTGCATATATTACAATGTATTGCAGAGAATGTGTGGTTAGTTAGGCTGCATATCCTTGGCAGTGTACGGACAGTGCCAGATTGTTATTCCTTTTATCCTTCTACATAGCCATCTAGGCTATGGCAAGGCTCAGCCGTGTCTCTTGTTCTTCAGAGCACATGTGCAGGCACTTTTTATCTGCTTCTTGGTGGAGAGAGAACATTTGATCAACCACGAGATCCACCATGACAGATTTTCTTGTCTTTATTCACCCAACTTCCAGCTTTGTTGCCAAGACGAAGTTACAGCTAGTACTTGACGTACCCATGAAGGTAATTTTCTTGCCTTGCTTGCATTCCTTCCCAGTGTGAGGTTTGGAAGGGATTCCATCCTTCTTTCAACCTGTTTAGTTATTTAAGGTTTTTTACAAGACCTTTTGGTCAGCATTTCCATCGCATCATATTGCACCACACATGCAGACACCTGAGATCAGAATATGAATATGGGAGCATAAAGATTGTTTTACTTAGATGCCCCTTAGTGAGCTGTTTCTGATAACAGTACACACTCCTGCCAAAGGTGGCTCATAAACAACAAAAATCCAGGCTTAAAAACAAGATGTGAGCACACCAACAAAGCTGAGAAAAGGCCAAAAACATCCTAAAACACTTCCTTTTGTAATAAAGAAGTGTTTTAGGTCATTTTTTGGCTTTTTTTCAGTTTTGTTGGTGTGCTCACATCTTGTTTTTAAACAGAGCGGTCATGGCAGGTGCTGACATTTGTGAGCATGCCCTTCTCTTACATACGTTAGTAAGTAGTCAGTGGGATTTGCAGTTAGCGCTACTCTTAATTTTATTTTAAATTGCCTTTAGTAGAGTCACACTTGGACATAAGTGCCTTTTTATGATAAAAAAGGTCTGGCAGCTTAGACTGTGCCATATTTTGAGACTTTCCAGCTAACTGAATTCTCCTAGCTGACCTAGCCCACTCAGTCGCAATAATACCTGGAACCTTTCTGTATGTGTTCAGATATGTGTAACACATGGCAGGAAGTGACATCATAATGGATCCCTGCTGCACTATTGTGTATAAACTACATGTAATCCACCTAAGCAATGGCTGCTTTCTAGGAAAGTCCACTGAGTTATCAGTCAATATAACTGGGATATCATTCATATTTTGGAAGTTTGGCTAAAGGCAGTGTAATATCTGATATTTGAAAAAAAACACAAATAACAAAGTGGCCATAGACTGCATGAGGGCAGTTTCATGAGTCTTTACTTCCAGGTTATGAAGCAGATGCAAGATACCAGAGCACATGATACACATTAAAGAAGTTTTGTAAAGGCTAAAGGTACCAGTTCCTTAAAGCTATATGCTAATATAATGCACTTGTATTTTTTTTAATTGCAGAAGATTCCCAGTATGTTCTCATTATGCTACATTACCATTTTCACATATGTACACATTGCTACTTTTTGTATTATTTATTTATTTATTTCCAGTTTGATTACCGGGGAAGTCCACTGGGCCCTGAGGACCCGTTTTCAGTGGAGGCCCGGAGAAAAGCTCCAAATGTGCAAATACAAAATACAGAAATATAAAATATTGAATGATACATTGACGTGACCAGTTTGTACAATAGGAACATTCATTACTACAAAAAAGTCAGCTACAACTTCACTAAGGTTATTCTAAAAGGTTATACAATTGTAAGCTGTTCTTATAGGGTAATTTAAGACAATGCATTATTTGAGCACATGAGCACATTCTTAGAAGGTTATACATTTGTAAAGGTATTCTTATAGAGTAGTTTGAGAAAATGCATTATATAAGCACATAGAGAAGAGAGTTAAGAAATCTGTTTACAATATTTACATGAAGGGGTATGAGGATAAGTCGCTGGGGCATTCTGAGTGCAATGGAGCACTCCATGTGGTATGAATATGTTCTTGGATAGTTTTTAGTTGGGGTGGAATAAAGGACTGCCTCACTATTTACACTCTAGGAGAATAGTAGTAGGATATTGGTGAGGTTTTGAATAGTTTTAGGTAGGGTGAAAGCAGGAGCATTTCCACTTAGTGGACAGATGTTTGAAAAGCTGAGTTTTGAAATTTTCAATGTTTGATATTGTTCTTCGAGAGGAAGGGAGAGAGTTCCAAGCCTTACCGATAGTGAAAGAGAGGAGAAGTTGGCCAGCAGGACTTTTAGGTTTGTAGATAGTAATCAGATTTTGATGTTCAGATCTGAGAGATCTCTTAGGGGTGTAGGAAGGAAGGATATTAGCTAGAGCAGGACAGTTAGATGGTTGAAATATAAGTTTGTGTGCTGTTGTGAGCTGCAGATAGGTTAGGTAGTTTGGCAGTTCTAGCCAATTTAGGGATTGAAGGGAAAGGCAATGATGGGTGGAGTTTTTACAGTTGGAGGCAAATTTAGAGATTTTGTTATAGCAGCTTTCTAGTTTGGAGGTGATAGAGTATGACAAGTTGGTTAAGAGAGGGGCTTCATAAAGTAAAGAGGGCAAAAGGTAGGTAGTGGCCAGAGTGTGCCTGGTGGTGAGAGAGAGAAAGTGATTATTCCTGTATAGCATGCCTAGTTTTTGATGTTTTTTTTAAATATTTTGTTGAATGTGTATGTCGAACTTTAGGAATTCGTCAACTGTAACAGTGAGGAGTTTTGCAGAGGGAACAACTTCAATAGTGGATTTAGAGTTGCTAAGGACTTTGAAAGTGTCTTTATCGAAGGAGTAAGATTTTCTAGGGGAGAAGAGGAGAATTTTGGATTTGTTAGCATTAAGGGAGAGGTGTTTTTTGTGCATCCAGTTTTCAGTGGTTGAGAAGGCAGCTTGGGTTTTGAGAAGCAGTTCAGAGATGTTTGTGGCAGAGCAGACTACGGTTGAGTCGTCTGCGTATTGAATAATTTTGGCATCGGGGATAGCAGAATGAAAGTTATTAATAAAAATATTAAAGAGCATGGGTCCCAGGATGGATCCCTGTGGTACACCTGTTGGGGTGGGTAGGAAGGAGGAGATGGAGTTTTTCCATTTGACTGCCTGAGACCTATCCGATAAGTAGCTAGAGAACCAGGATAGAGAATTAGGAGATGCAGGTTTGGCAGTTGAAGGAGAAGATGATTATGAGAAACAGTGTCGAAGGCTTTAGAGAGATCAAGCAATACAGTAGAGACCAGGTGACCTGAGTCTTGGGCTTGATTGATAGTTTCTAGGTAGGATAATAGAGCAGTAGTAGTGCTATGACCAGAAAGCCATGTTGGGCAGGTGTTAGAAGATGGTTTTGGGTTAGAAAAGGTATAAGTTGGGAGTGGACACACTTTTCTACGATTTTAGAGATAGGTGAGAGTAGAGCAATAGGGCGAAAGTTTGAGATGTTGGTGTTCTTGCCTCCTTTGTGCAGTGGAAGGATATAAGCTGAGCGCCATAATTTGGGGACGTAAGATTCGTTAATAGATCTGTTAATGATGATGCTGATTGGGAGTGCTATCCCATCTGCAGCACATTTTAGAAAGGAGGAGGAAATATTGTCAGGGGCATTAGAGCAGGGTTTAAGTTTAGATAGAAGTTTTTATATGAAGTTAGTAGAGACAGGTTTGAGCTCAAATCTAAGGGAAGGGTTATTGGAGGAATTGGAAGGAGAATAAAGGGGAACAGAAGGGATATTGGTAGGGAAGGTCTTAGTTAGGTCAGATATTGTTTGTAAGAAGAAAGAGTTAAATTCTGAGCATAGTTCTTGGTCAGATTTATTTGGGTCAGGACAGGGATTATTTTTGGAACCGGGATTAAGGAGAGAGTTTATAGAGTTCCAGAATTTTTTGGGGTTATTGTTATTGTTAGATTGGAGGTTGGAGTAATAGGATTTTTTGTCCTTGGTAATTAGTTGTTTTACTTGGTTACGTAGTTGCTTATATTGGAGCAAGGTGTTGGGCAGTTTATTGTTTTGGAACAGCTTCCATAGTTTATCCCTTTGATGCATAATTTGTTTAGTATGTTTAGATAACCAAGGAGCGGTATTTATTTTTACCCTTTTATTTCTGATAGGGGCGAGAGAGTTAAGTGTATCTAAGAAAACAGAGATGAAGTAGTTGATAGCAGCATCAAGAGGGAGAGTTCTAAGGTCTTGCCAGTTCATTTGTTTGAATAGGTTTGAGAAGGTTGTGGGGTTGAAGTTACTAAGATTACGAGTTAGGATGTATTGATGTTGGTGAGGGGAAGAGTTGGTAGTGCGATGAATGAAGGCTGGGAGGTGGTCACTAATGGTGTCTGGAATTGTTCCAGAATTAGTGATTTTGTTTGGATTGGAGACTAGGATCCAGTCAATAGAGGAACCTGGGGGATTAGTTTTGTTGGGTCTAGTTATATGCTGGATTGTTTGAGTGAAGTTATAAAGGTTGATGGCAAGGGAGGGGGAGAGAGAGTTAATTTTATTCCAGTCAATATTTACATCACCTAAGATGTATGTTTCATAGTTAATTTTAGTAGAAGCCCATTGGAGAATGTCTTCGAGGATGGGGATATTATTTCCAGGGGAGATATATAGGGCAATAATACAGATATTTTTGTGTCTATTTAGTTTCAGTAGTCCAGCTGTAAATTCAGTATTTTCAAATTGAGGAACTGGAATTTGGAGGGGAATTACAGTTAGTGATTTAGAGTAAACTATGGCAGAGCCTCCACCTTTTTTTATAGGTCGGTCATTTCTAATAATGTGGTATCCAGGGGGAAGTATTTCTGAATCAGAGATATGGGGTTTAAGCCAAGTCTCTGAAATGGCTAAGATGTCTGGTTGTTGTAGTTTTTTTTAAATTGTTAACTGAAGTTTGTGTAATGATGGGGTCTCTGAGTGAGGTTGGAATAAATTTCCATATTTTGGGCTGCAGAACTGAAGAACTGTGGTCACTTCACTGTTCTCAGTAGAGAGATTGTCTGGGAAAGATCTACTGTACATTTTCTGTTATAGAGAGAAACTGCCTGCTAAAAGTAATAAAAAGTGTTCAAGACAAGTTCAGATAGGACTGAGGTCTAGAAGAAGTTCTCTGCTTTGCTGGAATGGTAGCCAGTTATTGTACCACGATTCTCGAACCTAGGAGAGAGGGAGATAAATCAGGATATTCTGATGGTAGTTAATTGTAAAGAGGTTAGGTTCTTTTTTAGATGTAGAAGCTGTGGTAGGGAGACCATATTCTATTTGTGGAAGTAGAATTCCTTTGCCAGTGGCTTCCATTCGGTTTTTGTTTTGTTTTTGCTGTGGTTTGTAATATGCTGTCTAGTGTAAAGCCTGGATTACCCAACATAAGCATGCATGATATTCTCACTGTAAGTGAAACATGGTTTAAACCCAGCATAAATGACTCAGAAATTAACCCCCCCCCCCCGGTATAATATCATCTGTTATGACTGTATAAAGAGGAAAGGTGGTGGTATAGCTTTAATATTTCCCAACAACTACCACATTTCTCCCCACAACAAACCAATACCTAAATTCATTTCAGCAGCCCTTCTTATAACTTTCTTGAAATTAACTATAAACAAATATGTATTACTGTTCTTTACATCCCCCCTGGTGACAATACAGCTATACTGGAATATATCCTACATTGGATATCCATAACAATTCCACAAGAAATAATACTACTAGGTGATGTTAATGTCAGTTGGTTGGACATAAACTGTAACTCCCCTACATCTAGTGTGAACTTATTGCTCTAATATTTCCCATCAACTACCATATTCCCCCTACAACAAGCCAATGCCAAAATGCAGTTCAGCAGAGCTTATTACTTTCCTGAAAATAAACAAATATAAGCAAATATGTATTGCTGTCCTTTACATCCCTCCTGGCAGCAATATTCATACACTGGAAAATATCCTGTATTGGATAGCCATAACAATTCCACAAGAAAAAATACCTCTAGGTGATGTCAGTGTCAATTGGTTGGACATAATCTCTAACTCTAGCATGAACTTAAAAAGTTTCACACAACTAATTAACAGCCCCACACATTATAGCAAGACATCAAATCCCCTAATAGACTGGTTCCTAATACTGGGCCCTAGCAAATACACCACCACAGGTACAATGTCTGATTGTCTCAGTGATCATCTCCCAACTTTTACAAAAAGACATCTCACACATCCACTTAAACAGCATGTTTATAAAACAACATGCAACCTTTCCAAGTTTAACCCAGAAATGTTCATTACTACCCTATCATCTGTTAGCTGGAACTTCTTAAAAATCCTCCCCTTAGATGATGATATAAATGAATTCAATATAACTTTCCTGAATATCCTAAATAGCCGAGTACTTTCTAGAAGGAAGAGACTAAAAACAAATAATGCAATTTGGCACTCCAAAAAGAGTAGAATACTAATGCAGGATAGAGAAAAAGCGCAGAAAGAATGGCAAAAATATAAAACACCACAATATCTTGAAAACTTCACAATCCTTTGTGATCATACTAAAAAGCAAATTAATGAAGACAAAAAAACTATACTATAACAACTTTCCAAACAGTAGTAAACACAACCCTAAACATTCTGGACAGCTATTAAAGAAATCTTCCATCCTGGCCACAAATTCAATCCTCACCCCTCTCCCAATAACGTATCACTTGAAATTGCAATACAATTCAACTCTTATTTTATAGATAGTATAGCACCTGTAACCAAGGATTCCCCAACATCTAATCCTAACCCTGCCCAGCAGCCACATATCAGCACATCCACTTTCACCTTCAAACCTGTGCCCACATCCTATATAAAAATACTCTTAAAGTCTTAAAGTCTTAAACTCTTACTTCCAAAGACATGCATCAAGACATGCATCTCCCCCCTCCTCCGCTGAAAACAGGCTCTGGAACCTAGTAGTGGACTTTTCGGTCAACAAATGATAAATAAATAAATAAATAATAAATAAATTAAACAAACGTAAGCCATACTGTACTTCAGCTGATGACCTTCCAAGTGAATACCTTAAAATAACATCCGATAGCATCGCCTACCCTGTCTCAATCCTTATAAAAAGGTCAGTCCAGGAATCTCACATCCCTTTTTTTGTAAAAAGTCACACATTATTCCTCTGCACAAAGGATGAAATTCAACAGACATTACTAATCAACCTATAGCAATTTTATCCCCTTCTCCAAAATACTTGAAAAATTTATTCAAAAACAATTGCTAAACTATCTCTTAGAAGAACTCCTGTCCCCCACACAACATGGCTTCTGCTGTTCCCAAAGTACAAACACTGCATATCTAATCTATATAGATACTGTCAAAGCTAGATATAATGGCAAACTAGTTTCCTCCTTATTTCTAGACTTGTCTAAAGCCTTTGACACAGTTTGTCACAGCAAACTTCTACTTTGAATGTCCTTATTAGGTCTCTCTCAGACCACCCTTCTATGGTTTAAAAGCTATCTATCCAATAGGTATCAGTCAGTAAAATGGCTCTCCACCCTCTCTGCATAACTCCTAGTCACCATCGGTGTACCACAAGACACTATCCTTGGTCCCTTCCTCTTTAACATTCTCACCAACATCCTCCACACAGTCACACAACAGGCCTCCCTAATACAGTACCAGATGACGTCAATCTCATCAATACATCTGACAATGGGCACACCTCCAAAAAATTACTCAGGAAGTTTTAACAGTAACTGAAACATGGCTTTGTAACTTACAACTCATGCTCAATCCAAAAAAAAGTCCTCTCTCTCAATAATACAACCATTGAAGTAATTTCTGATAGTAAATTAAGGATGACAGTGGATGATAATCTTAAATTCAACCTGCATATACAAACTTGGATAAGAAAACTCCCCAAAAACTAGGGATGCTTTATAAAGCCAAAACCTTTCTCACCAACACAACTAAAGCTACACTTGTCACTACATATCTCCTCCCCACACTTCTTTATGGTGCTGTCATCCTTATTAACCTTCAGGCATCAAAAAAAATCAAAACACGAGCAATGCTATAACAAAGTTGCTAAATTTGTTTAGAACTACCCCATCAACTAATATACCCATGACTTCTTACCACCTACAAAATAATGCAGAATTCATCTGCTTGTCCAGCACTAAATAACATTCTACACAACTATGTTCCTAGTCGGTCATTATGATCCAGTGACTAAAACCTTCTGTCTGGCCACAAACCTATTAAATCTGCTGGGCATTGTCTGTACTTATACCATGTTGCTAAGGCCTGAAACCCCTTATCTGTATCCATCAGGTCAGTATTCCTCCCTCCCATTCTTTAAATCCATTCTGAAAGACTTTCTAGCCAAAAACTGGCTTTGTTTTTGCTTAACACAATGATAAACTATATCCCTAAATGTGGATAAATACCTTTCATCTCCTTACTCTCCCTTCCTCACACATGTCCTTACTTCTATCATTTTCCCTGACTTTCTCTCTAAATATACTGTAAGCCTGCTTTTCTCTCACTTTTTATTGCAGTTTCTGTTTGTATTATACTAAACTTTAATTTCTTTATGAACAGGCTAAAATTTCTCTAACTGTTAAATCATTGTCATGTAACTTGTATATACTGTTAAACAATGTTTTCATATTATGTCTAGTTTGGTAAAATTATTTAAACTACATTGTTGTTGTGTTATCTTTAGAGACTGCAAAAGTATTCTTAAAATGTTTTGTAATATTTTGAGGCTTTTCTCCCTGGACCTCCTCTGATAATGGGCTCCTACCAGTTGGACTTTTCCAGTAATCAAATGCTCTCAGTTACTTACAGATCTTCGGTTCCACCAATAAGTGCCCTCAACTGCCAAGATGATAATTCCACAATTTATTGTCAAAAAAACGAATAAAACGAATAAACGATACTAAACGCACAGTAAGACACTAACAATACTTGAAACACAGCAAATGCGATACAATGTTAAGTGCTTTCAGCCAAATCAGCTGGCCTTCATCAGAACTAAGGCGTATTGCTATTACGCTGTTTAAATAACTTCATTGGCGCAAAATTCATGTTCACTCTCCTTAAAGTTATACTAACCATATATTACATATATATGTATCCTTAAAATTCATTAATATTCATTATATCATCAAAACTAAAACACTATTAAATTTAATAGTGTTTTAGTTTTGATGATATAATGAATATCAATAATAGCAATACGCCTTAGTTCTGATGAAGGCCAGCTGATTTGGCTGAAAGCGCTTAACATTGTATAGCATTTGCTGTGTTTCAAGTATTGTTAGTGTCTTACTGTGCGTTTAGTATCGTTTATTCGTTTTATTCGTTTTTTTGACAATAAATTGTGGAATTATCATCTTGGCAGTTGTTGGCACTTATTGGTGGAACCGAAGATCTGTAAGTAATCAAATGCTAATAAATAAATAAAAATAAAACATAAATTGCATGATGTGTACTTTAAAGGGTAGGCTTTAATCTAACTATAGCTCAAGGTATTTGTTTATAGAATGTGGTTGTCTCAAGGGTGGTGATAGTAGAGCATATCCCAGTCTAAGGGTACAGATGTTAATCTTTGGGGTGCTCCAAACAGCACAGTCTTTGTTTTGGTAGTATTTAGGGTTACATTCCTTGTAGAAAGCCATTTGGCAGCAGCCTCAAGATCTTGTTGGAGATGGGATTCTATTGTGGAATGAGATGGGCTAGATCTATATATTATCATGTTATCTGTGTAGAGCATTATTGGGACTAACTGATGATTTACAGGACATCTGTTGATGAATAGTACGATTAACAGTGAGGAAGAACAGAATTGTGGAATATGCCTTTTAGTAGTAGTGTAGCAGAGGGGATATGACAGAGCACAGTTTAATGAAGAAATTGTCTAGCCATTTGCATGCTTTGGTGTTTAGTTCATGTGGAAGAAGAGTTATTTGAATGAGTTGGTGGTTAGAAAGGTGAAAACTTGCTCCTGTAGCTATTAGGATATTACCATTAATATCCATATTGCCGTCACTGTGTTGCAGTCAGACCAGAAGCTGTGCTGCTTTCTGGAGAGAAGACTTTGGGTTTCAATGCAGTCTGCGAGTTGAGCAGAGGTGAAGGCTCTAGCACTTAGACCAGAACTGGTAGAATGGATATTAGTCTTGAGGATTTAGGATGTTTACTTATTAATCACGGTTTCCATATAGATACACACACACACACACACACACACACACACACACACACACACACACACACACACACACACACACACACACACACACACACACACACACACACACATTTTCCAAGCCATTGTAAAAACAGCAGCTTGACCTTGAGCTGACCTCCTTAAAGAACCTGACTAACCAGACACAATCTAATATTTAGCACAAATAAAACAAGAACAATGCTCTTCAGAACTCCGCAAAAATTCTCCAAATTCTGCAACTCCTGTCCATCTCCCTCAACCAAAACCAACTACTAGAAACAGCAATATACATCTTGAAGTCTGGCTATACCCTTCTTTTAACTTCCAATATCACATTCAAGTTACTAAAGCCAAAGTTAATAAATTATTCTTTTGGTTCAAGAAAATTTCCCACTTCCTCTTTCCAGCATCTAGGACAACAATATGGAAAGGAGTCCTCCTCCCTCAGCTTGAAATGTCTCCCACTTATTGCTTCTTCTTCACAAAATTATATTAATTTATTTATTTGCTTTTATCAAGAAAATCTGACTGGATAATGCACTAATTTTTATCAGAGGCCCAGGGAGAAAAGCTCCATGTCTTAACATAAAAGAGTCATTTCAACCTTTGTGAACATTCAAGGAAATATTTTTCCGATGTTTTCAATTTTTATTTTATCTTCAGCTGTTGGGTTCGGATCCGAACCTTGGTTCTGACTCCGCTATTACTAAAGTGCATGATAACTAGAAATCTCTCAAGTTTCCCCTTTTTCCTGTCTATTATACATACTAGTGTAGTCCTAATACAATTGTTGGCATTCTTTCTTTCCTTTTCATATATATATTTGTAGTGTTTAGGATTTTATTTAAAGTTTATATTTGTAGTGTTTAGGATTTTATTTAAAGTTTTGTTCAATGGGTCTATTGTGTAGTTGGATATCTTATTTTGAGGCATGTCTTTTATTTTGATGTTTAATGGGACTTTTATTGTGACTTTTTTCTTTGAATGGGAAATGATGTCACTTCTTGAATGCTTATTTAAATGGTTTATTTCCTGTATACTTTTGTCTGAAGAAGTTTATATATTTTATAAACGAAAGCGCTAACTTTATATTTATTTCTGTGTCCAGAGTGGTATTTTCTCCTTGCACATTTCATTCAGTTTTTGTTTTGCATTCGTTTGTCTGTGGCATTATGGAGAATTGTATTGCTACTGGGTCACAGCTGTTATTTGAATCTACGGATTCACCTTCTAACAACCATTCATCTAATGTTGAACCTGGTGTATCTAGCAGCTATGGGAAACTCACAGCATTGATTGAACTGTTGACACAACGCGTTGACTCCTTGGCAAGCCAAGTTGCAGGAGTTTTGCCTCGTGTATCTGGAAGTGCTAGCAACAGCTCTCAAAAGGATTTACCATCGCAGCCTGTGGCTACAACTTCAAGGGTTGCCCTAGGATCACAGGTTTGGGGTTTTACAACTACAAACACCTCTAACTCTACTCCATTGCCTTGTTCTGGTAACCGGACATCCAGTGGGAATGTCGTGGATGCTAATTTCGTGAACAACGAATGTGATAACTCTGTAAGTACTGTTTCAGCTTTGCCCTGCTTGAATGACTGGCTTAAAGAGCCGGCAAGCTTTTTAAACAAAGTTACTGTAGAAACACAAGCAGGGCATTCTTGTGAGAACGAGAACACCATAATTAACAACTTAAAACATTTGACATTAAATTGTTTAAGTTTAAAAAGCTTCAGATTGAAATTCAGTATCTTACTGAATGTATCAAAAGGAAGCAGGTCCCAAAGGGACTTCGACAGTGGCGTTTTCCCACTGGTATTATTTTAAACTCTACGTTCCACAAAGAATTGTTGAACTTATTTGACCAACAAGGACTTGAATTCATTGAATGTTTGTTAAAAAATTATCAGAAGCAAATAGACTGTTTACAGAATGAACTAACAGACTTGGATAATGCTATCAGGTCGGACAAGGATGTTCAAAGATACAAATTTGATTTTTTAGATAGTTTAGATAATGCATTGAACAAAATTAGAGAGAATAACATTAAAAAATTGAACAGGGATTCGCTAGCATATAACAAGGGTTTGGCTTACCCCTTGCCCCCTTCTAACCCTGTGAATGATGTAAGGAATAGTTCAAGTGTAATTGTTGATGTTTGTGGTGATGATTCTCATTTTGAACTTGATAATAATTGTATTGACCACAATAATGTTGACAGTATGAATAGAAATGTTGGCTCTCTGGTTAGAAGGAGTGAAAGGCTAGCTAATAGGAATGCCAATAGTGATTCTAGTTCTAACTTTCACCAACAGCAGGGTTTTCAGAACCAGAGGAATTCAAACAACGCAGGGCAGCAACGTGCCCCTCGTTTTCAGAATCAGAAGAAAAGGAAGTTGCAGAACAGGAGGAAGAGATAACCTCTCCGGGTCCTCGTGGTGAAATTTCAGTTGGGACTCTTAATGTAGTAGATTCTGTGACTGTTATAACTAATGCTACCAAGGACTTTAAAATTTTTAAATATTCCTCTTTTGAACCTGACCCATTGCTTGTGGACATTTTGGCAAAAGGTCTTTCATTCATTCCTGCATTTAGGAGCAATATTGCTAGGTCCTTGATTGACCTAAAGACTTTTACTAGAAAATTAAATTTGAATGTGATGTTTGCTAATACTCCTAGTCTTATTAAAGATTTCAAAGTGGCTAGCATTTTTAACCCACCCTTACATCCTTCTATTTCAATTTTTGAAAATATTTGTGAGAATGACTTTAGAAGTTTATTAAATGTACATTATCCAGTTAATTCTTTGGATGACAATCTTACTTTCGAGGAAAAAGATGCTTTGAACAGCCTAAAGTTTGTTAATATACGAATATGTAAACCAGATAAAGGGGGTGGTTTGGCCTTTATGGATAAGGCTGATTATACAACTAATATGTTGCTTGTTTTGGACAGTGCAGCTTATGTATGTGTTTCTCTTAATGAAATTAATGGAGCCTATCGTAAACTTAAAGGTTTCATTAATGACTTATTCATTGAAGGCCGCATTGACATTGACTTATTTAATTTTCTTAACATTACACACCCAGTTATTCCTACATTATTTGGGTTGCCAAAAGTCCATAAGAATTTAAATAAACCCCCTTTTCGTCTGATCATCGATGGTAGGCAATCTATCATTTATGGGTGTGCCAGATTCATTGACTGTAAACTAAAAGATTTACTAAAAAATCAAAAACAAATTTGCAAGGATTCCTGGGCTTTTTTGGATTCTTTAAATAGTTTTCCTTTTGATGAAGATTTAAATTTTTTTACCATCGATGTTTGTGATTTGTACACTTGTATACCACAAGACCTTGGATGTGAATGAGTTAGGGATTTTATGTTGGACCAGAAAATGGATGGGCATGTTATTGATTTGGTCATATACTTATTGGAACTTGTTTTAGCTAACAATTATTTCCTTTTTGAATCTAAATTCTATTTGCAACAAACAGGTGTAGCCATGGGATCTCCCTGTGGTGCAACCTTTGCCAATACAGTAATGGCATTTTGGGAAACACATTTTTTATTTAAAGACCCTGTTTTCCAGAGTAAGGCTGCTTTATATACCCGTTATTTGGATGATATTTTTATTCTTTGGAAGGGTGATAGACATTCCGCAGCATCATTTATTGAAAAAGTTACTGATTTTACTGATTTCTTGGACTTCACATGGGACTTTCAAGAAAAAGAGACTTCATTTTTAGATGTAAAATTAGTCAAAAATTGTGTTTTACACACACTTACATCTAGGATTTTTTGAAAACCCACTTACTCAAATGCATTCCTCCATTTTTCTAGCTGCCACCCCTTCCATCAGAAGAAGGGAGTTGTTAAGGGAGAACTAGTTAGGGCAGCTAGGATGATAACTTTAGATGAAGATTTTTTGGATGAGTGTAGTTTATTAAGGGACATGTTTATGAAAAGAGGTTACCCTATTAACTTATTGGATGAACTCATTTTTGAGGTCACATCTAAAAGGACATATGGTTACTTTAAACCAATTCTAAGTTATGTTATTTCATCTGGAAATGAGGATATTGAGTGTGTTAATGTTATAATGGATCCACCTAACACACTGATTCCTTTAACACAGCAATTTGAGCATGAAAATAACAATAACTTTGGAAATTTGGGTTTTATTACCACTTTTTCTAAGGATGCTCCCTTATTGAGGGATATCATCTTTAAGAACTGGTACTTTTTAGTCGAGGATAGTACAACAAGAAATTATGTGGGTGAAAGGCCTCTTGTAATTTTTAAAAAAAGGTAGGAACTTAAAAACTATCCTTGAAACAGTAAATTATAAATGTCACCGCCCACATTGTAGGATGTTTAAATGTGGATCAATGCCGTTGGTGTAAGTTTATATGTGTTACCAACATGTTTATGATCAATAAGAAAAAATATTACTTAACGGATAAATACAACTGTAACACAAGAGGGGTGGTCTACTTGGCATTATGTCAGAATTGCCCGTCTTTCTATGTTGGCAAAACTGATAGGGTTTTTAAAAATCGAATTTATGAACATTTTTACGCCATTTCTAAAGCAAATATTACAAATGCCCTGGCTAGACATATTTTGGCCTTTCCCACACATGAATTTTGTTTTTTAATCATTGATAGGGTTGTTGAAAATATTAGGGGAGGTCCGACTTCCTTGCAGCTTGAGGAGAAAGAACTTTTATGGCAACTTAAGTTGAACGCTTCAGTTTCACCTGGACTGAATGACACTATTTCTATCATGAGTGTTTTGAAACTGAAGTCTTTATGTAGATAACATTTATTATTGTATTTTTGTTGTCAATTATTTAAATATTCTAACTTCTATATATATTTTATGCATATATTTGTAGTGTTTAGGATTTTATTTAAAGTTTTGTTCAATGGGTCTATTGTGTAGTTGGATATCTTATTTTGAGGCATGTCTTTTATTTTGATGTTTAATGGGACTTTTATTGTGACTTTTTTCTTTGAATGGGAAATGATGTCACTTCTTGAATGCTTATTTAAATGGTTTATTTCCTGTATACTTTTGTCTGAAGAAGTTTATATATTTTATAAACGAAAGCGCTAACTTTATATTTATTTCTGTGTCCAGAGTGGTATTTTCTCCTTACACATTTCATTCAGTTTTTGTTTTGCATTCGATATTCCGGAACTTATTCAGGATTCTTTTTAGTGCCAAAGAAAACGGGACTGGAGACCAATTTTGGATCTCAGCACTTTGATCAAGTCAGTTCAACATGCAAAGTTTTGTATGGTCATGGTTCAATCCATTCTACCTTTCCAGGGCAAGGATGACTGGATGTACTCGATAGAACTTCAGGATGTGTTCTACTCACATATGAACAGATAATCCATAAGTGATTTACGCTTCTGGCTGGTAGCCAGACACTATCAGTTCAAAGCACTGCCCTTTGGCCTCAACACAGCCCCCAGGGTGTTCACCAATGTATAGCAGTGGTAGCAGCTCATTTGAGACTGCAGGGATTCTGAGTGTTTCCATAGCTAGATGACTGACTCATTACTGCCCCGACCAGGCATCTACTAACAAGAGCAAGAGATCAGGTATTTCAGATTTGTTCTCATCTGGGGATAACAATAAATTGCAAGAAGTCTCAGTTATAACCAGCACAACCTTTGGAATTCATAGGAGCTGTCGTCAATACGATATCAGTGACGGCTTTCTTCCTCTCTCAAGAGTTTAGACTGTCAGATTCCAGGTCATGAAAAGTATTTGCAATATCAAGATTTCAGTCCAGTTGATCCTTCAGTGTCAGCTGCCATAATCTTAAGCAATCTAGTAAGATTTCTTATGAGAATTCTTCAGTGGAGGGTAGTAACACAGTGGTTGATCCTTTACCAGCACACGTCAGTACAAATTAGAATCACTCCGGCATGCAAGAGATACCTCTAGTGGTGGATTCAGTCTGAGCAGGTTCTACAAGGCTGTCCTTTTGTTATCCCTCAACCAAAGGCCATAGTGACCACAGATGCTTCCCAGATTGGGAGGGGGAGAACTTCTTGGAGAAAACAATCCAAGGCACTTCGTCCCCTGAAGAGGCCAATTTGCATATCGATGTGCTAGAGTTGAGAGCAGTTCTGGCCTTCCAGGATGCTCTCCCTTTCAGAACAATTGCGATTCAGACAGACAATATGTCAGTAGTTTGTACATCAACAAACAAGGAGGAACCAGATTTTACCCCTTGTGTTGAGAAGCACTGAGTGTGGCAATGGGTGGTCTCATCCAACTGCTTTTTCATAATAATGCACATCCCGGGGAAGTCCAGTGTGATAGCAGACAAATTGTGCAGGTCCAGTCTCCTGCCTCACAAGTGGTCTCTCAACATGAAAGTGACAGAAATGATTTTCCATCAATGGGGCCAGCCTTGCAGCAATCATTTTGCTTCTCCCCTAAACAACAAATACAGCAGCTGCTGTAAACTAATCCCCTCTCCGGAGGAATCACTGAGAGATGCTCTGCTTCATGACTGACTTCCCGGTCTATTTTATGCTCAACTGCCAATTCCCCCAATTCCAAACTTTCTGCAGAAACCTGCCAGGTTGAAGAGCAAAGTCATCCTCATTGCACTTTATTGGCCTCAACAAATTTAGTTCCCCTTTCTATGGCCACATCTACTTTGCCTACCTTGGATTCAGGATCTGATCAGACCACCTGTCATACCCAACAGGTATGATTCATCCAGATATACCAAACCTGAAGTTGACAGCGTTGTTTCTCCAATTCCATTAATAGCCAGACAACTAATGCTCTCTTCCCCTGTCTGTCATATTCTTTTATCTTCCCATAAGCCTTCTACAAGACAACTTTACACAAGTAAATGGAAAAGGTTTGTTTGCTGGGCACAACAAAAACACATTGACCACTTCCCAGTTCCGCTATGTAGTGTCCTTGAATTTTTGGCAACACTTTTTAATGACGGGGCTAGCTCCACAATGAATAAAGTTCAATTAGCAGTAGTATCTAAGTTTCATATTGGATTTGAAAATTCATCTGTGGCCTCTTCTAAACTTTGTAAAGCATTTTTGAGGCACATTCCTGCTGAGACCCCCCCCCCCCCCATATAAAGATCCTACTCCACCATGTGATTTGAGCTTGGTACTGCAGGCGTTAATTCATTCTCCCTATGAAACAGCAGCTAAATGTGATTTTAAGTTCCTGACCTGGAAAACTGTGTTTCTAGTGGCCATTACCTCTGCTAGAAGAATTGCAGAACTTCAAGCATTGTCATCTAAGCCTCTCTACTTGATCTTTAATAAGGATAGAGTCACATTACGTACCAATGAGTCTTTCCTTCCTAAGGTAGTGTCAGAATCCAATATCAACCGATCCATTAATTTGCCAGTATTCTTTCCTAAATTTGCAAACAAAGGTAAATATATGATGCATTTATTGGACATTCACAGACAATTATGTTTTTATAGGTTCATAGATTAGTACTAAGCTAACTGCCCTTGTGAACCACTTTAAGCCTAGCCAATTGCCCCTTGTGAGACTCAAACCCTGCACCTTGTGTTTGCAAGGCAAACACCTTAACCATTACGCCACCCTCCCAACTTACATAAAAAAGAAATTAAGAAGACAGATAAATTATTTGTGTCCTTTGCAGATTTGAAATTGGGCATACCAGTTGCAAATGTAACTTTAGCTAGATGGTTGACAGATTGCATTTCATTTATCTGTAAGAAGTTGGGTCTAACCTTGACAAAACCTCAAAGCGCCCACTCAGCTAGGTCCATGGCAACTTCTTCAGTGTTTCTATCTAGAGATGCTATAGATTATATATGTGTGTCTGCAATTTGGGCAAACAGTCATGTCTTTATCACCCATTACAAACTGGATCTGGTCTCAAGGGGAAGATTAGTCTTTGGCTCAGCTGTGCTCAGGAATATCCTTCCTTTGTGTCCACCTGGGATTTTAGGTAGCTGGGGACTCTGTCCCAACAGTTAAGGATAGAATGAAAACTGACAACATCAGATAAAAAAGTTATGTACTTACCATAATGTTCCATCTGTGTTGTCCATTTTCATTCTTCCTCGACTTTCTGCCCAATAACCCCCCAACCCTTATCACAGCAGACTTCTGGAATAACAAGATATTGCAAGGAGACCACTGTCCTTAATGTTGTGCTCCTCCAGATATAGTTCCTTCTGTACAATTTATATATATACATATATATATATATATATATATATATATATATATATTAGCATATTTTAGGCAAATCAGCAAACAAGATCTGAGGTATGTTAGGGGTTGATGCATTATGGGTAAGGGTGAAGCTTATGAACTCTTTGGTTACCATGGGCTTTAGTAACAGCAGAGTCAGATGCGAACACAACAGATGAGGAAGAATGGAACTGGCGAACACAGATGGAATGTTACGGTAGGTACGTAACTTTTTTCCCTATTTGTTTTTAGGAGAGTTATTAGAAGCTCAGCGTTGTTAAATTTGGGTATTTCCTGTGGGGGTGAGGTCACAGTTAGGGAATTTTCACAGATGATTGCTACACCACCTGCACGCTTGTTTTGTCTGTCATGCCTGAGTATATTGTATCCGGGGGGGGGTCTCATTATACTTTATTTCTTTTTTTAACCAGGTTTTGGTAGCTATGACTACATCAGGAGTGTATGTGGCAAGGTAGGCATGTATGTCATGGATTTTCTGCATATACTTCTTAGGTCATATTTAGTAGGGTGAGTATGGGTTCTGTTTTTTGTTAACAGGTATTAGGTGACTGGTTTACTTTTAGGTTGGAAGTTATATTTTATGAGCAGTGGGCTCTGAGTTGGGGTGAATACCTCTACTATTTTTTTGAATTAATATTTTACAGTGGGAAGATTGTGGTCAGTTATATTTTTGTCTTGGTTTGGCATTTGATCTTAAATGTGGATATTTATTTTTAAGATATTTATAGACAGATAAATCAGATGTGCTTTGTAGAGATAAGGTGTTATGGAGACAGGCTGGTAGATGTTGTAGGAACAGTATACAGTTACAGCGGGAGCTGTAGCAGTAGCAGCTGTATGTGGTAACAGTTACAGTGGGAGCTGTAGAAGTAATATGCAGTTACAGTTACAGTGGGAGTTGTAGCAGTAGCAGTAGTATACAGTTACAGTGGGAGTTGTAGCAGTAGCAACTGTATACAGTTGGAATGGGAGCTGTAGCAGTAGCAACTCTGTACAGTTACAGTGGGAGTTGTAGCAGTAGCAATTGCATACAGTTAAAGTGGGAGCTGTAGCAGTAGCAGCAGTATGCAGTTACAGTTACAATGGGAGCTGTAGCAGTAGCAACAGTATGCAGTTACAGTTACAGTGGGAGCTGTAGCAGCAGTATGCAGTTACAGTGGGAGCTGTAGTAGCAGTATGCAGTTACAGTGGGAGCTGTAGCAGCAGCTGTATGTAGTTACAGTGACAGTGTGAGCTGTAGCAGTAGCAGCAGTATGCAGTTACAGTTACAGTATTAGCAGTAGCAGCATTATGCAGTTACAGTGGGAGCTGTAACAGTAGCAGCTGTATGCAGTTACAGTGGGAGCTGTAGCACTAGTATTCAGTCACACTTACAGTGGGAGCTGTAGCAGTAGTATGCGGTTAAAGTTACAGTGGGAGTTGTAGCAGTAACAGCTGTATACAGTTACAGTGGGAGTTGTAGCAGTAGCAACTGTATACAGTTACAGTGGGTGTTGTAGCAGTAGCAACTGTATACAGTTACAGTGGCAGCTGTAGCACTAGTATTCAGTTACATTACAGTGGGAGCTGTAGCAGCAGTTTTCAGTTGCAGTTACAGTAGGAGCTGTAGCAGTATGCAGTTAAAGTTACAGTATTAGCTGTAGCAACAGTAAGCAGTTACAGTGGGAGCTGTAGCTGTAGCAGCTGTATGCAGTTACAGTTACAGTGGGAGATGTAGCAGTAGCAGCAGTATGCAGTTACAGTTACAGTGGGAGCTGTAGCAGCAGTGTGCAGTTACAGTTACAGTGGGAGCTGTAGTAGCAGTATGCAGTTACAGTGGGAGCTGTAGCAGTAGCAGCAGTATGTAGTTACAGTGACAGTGTGAGCTGTAGCAGTAGCAGCAGTATGCAGTTACAGTTACAGTGGGAGCTGTAGCAGCAGTATGCAGTTACAGTTACACTTGGAGCTGTAGCAGCAGTATGCAGTTACAGTTACAGTGGGAGCTATAGCAGCAGTATGCAGTTACAATGGGAGCTGTAGCAGCAGCTGTATGTAGTTACAGTGACAGTGTGAGCTGTAGCAGTAGCAGCAGTATGCAGTTACAGTTACAGTGGGAGCTGTAGCAGCAGTATGCAGTTACAGTTACACTCGGAGCTGTAGCAGCAGTATGCAGTTACAGTTACAGTGGGAGCTATAGCAGCAGTATGCAGTTACAATGGGAGCTGTAGCAGCAGCTATATGTAGTTACAGTGACAGTGTGAGCTGTAGCAGTAGCAGCAGTATGCAGTTACAGTTACAGTGGGAGCTATAGCAGCAGCTGTATGTAGTTACAGTGACAGTGTGAGCTGTAGCAGTAGCAGCAGTATGCAGTTACAGTTACAGTGAGAGCTGTAGCAGCAGTATGCAGTTACAGTGGGAGCTGTAGTAGCAGTATGTAATAGCAGTATGCAGTTACAGTGGGAGCTGTAGCAGCAGCTGTATGTAGTTACAGTGACAGTGTGAGCTGTAGCAGTAGCAGCAGTATGCAGTTACAGTTACAGTGGGAGCTGTAGCAGCAGCTGTATGTAGTTACAGTGACAGTGTGAGCTGTAGCAGTAGCAGCAGTATGCAGTTACAGTTACAGTGGGAGCTGTAGCAGCAGCTGTATGTAGTTACAGTGATAGTGTGAGCTGTAGCAGTAGCAGCAGTATGCAGTTACAGTGAGAGCTGTAGCAGCAGTATGCAGTTACAGTGGGAGCTGTAGCAGCAGCTGTATGTAGTTACAGTGACAGTGTGAGCTGTAGCAGTAGCAGCAGTATGCAGTTACAGTTACAGTGGGAGCTGTAGCAGCAGCTGTATGTAGTTACAGTGATAGTGTGAGCTGTAGCAGTAGCAGCAGTATGCAGTTACAGTGGGAGCTGTAGCAGCAGTATGCAGTTACAGTGGGAGCTGTAGCAGCAGTATGCAGTTACAGTGACAGTGTGAGCTGTAGCAGTAGCAGCAGTATGCAGTTACAGTTACAGTGGGAGCTGTAGCAGCAGCTGTATGTAGTTACAGTGATAGTGTGAGCTGTAGCAGTAGCAGCAGTATGCAGTTACAGTGAGAGCTGTAGCAGCAGTATGCAGTTACAGTGAGAGCTGTAGCAGCAGTATGCAGTTACAGTGGGAGCTGTAGCAGCAGTATGCAGTTACAGTGGGAGCTGTAGCAGCAGTATGCAGTTACAGTGAGAGCTGTAGCAGCAGTATGCAGTTACAGTGACAGTGTGAGCTGTAGCAGTAGCAGCAGTATGCAGTTACAGTGGGAGCTGTAGCAGCAGCTGTATGTAGTTACAGTGACAGTGTGAGCTGTAGCAGTAGCAGCAGTATGCAGTTACAGTGGGAGCTGTAGCAGCAGTATGCAGTTACAGTGGGAGCTGTAACAGTAGCAGCAGTATGCAGTTACAGTTACAGTGGGAGCTGTAGCAGCAGTATGCAGTTACAGTGACAGTGTGAGCTGTAGCAGTAGCAGCAGTATGCAGTTACAGTGGGAGCTGTAGCAGCAGCTGTATGCAGTTACAGTGTGAGCTGTAGCAGTAGCAGCAGTATGCAGTTACAGTGGGAGCTGTAGCAGCAGTATGCAGTTACAGTGGGAGCTGTAGCAGCAGCTGTATGTAGTTACAGTGACAGTGTGAGCTGTAGCAGTAGCAGCAGTATGCAGTTACAGTGGGAGCTGTAGCAGCAGCTGTATGCTCAGATTTGAACCCTGATGCACATGCATTCCCCCTGGGAATCCCTCTCGGAATATGAACACTGTTTCTACTTGTGTCATTGGGTACATTACCTGCACTCATTCTGCCAATCTACTAGTTCTGCTAAGCACGTTTATATTAGCACTAATGTAATAAATCATCTGGCATGGTTATCTTTCTGTATGATAACAACATTAGAGTTCTAATCAAATCAGAAAATGAGGAGGATAGGTTAATTGTATTAAAAATGTTGGTTAAGGGATTGACTTTATTTATTTAATTTTTGTTTTTGATTTGCTAACTAGGTAAGTGAACTGTCTCTGTACACTTTTCAGCCAGCCCATAATGTGGAAGAACACAATAAAAAGACAAGTAATATAGTAAGTACTTAAAACTGTTGACAGAAAACACTCAGTAACCCAATTAACAGAGAATGCATTTAAAAGCATGCAATAGTAATTTAACAGTATACTGCATAGCCAGCAGTGGCCCTACACACACACACACACACACACACACACACACACACACACACACACACACACACACACACACACACACACCATACACATTTGTGCATACACTGCAGATTCTATGGTTTACATCATATGTTCTGTATATACACCTTTCATTAGATATGCTGTTTTTATAACTAAACTGCATCCGTTTTTATTGGTGTATTCAGGCTCAGCTGTAGTCTCAGCATAATAATTGCTGACTTAAATGAACATTTGTGTAAGGTTTTTATGACCCAAGTAAACATAAGGAACATGGATGGATTTTACATGACTTCTTGCAGACATATACCCCAGTGGGTATTGGAAATTGAAGTGATTTCCCTTAACAAGTAATACTCATTGGGATTTAAACAGCAAAAAAATTGGACTGTAGATTTTTTTTTCTTTCTCATCATTTGTTAAACTTTTGTTTTGAAATTAAAATATATTTTACATTTTTTTTTATCATTATGCAATAATAACCTTTGCAGTAGGTCACGGAGAACATTCACTTACCCAGTTAGCAAATCAAAAATAAAATGAAAAATACAATTAACCTCTCTTATTATTGATGTTTTTTACTCAGATAGTTACAATTATTCTAAAGTTGTAAAAATGTGTATACCAATCGTGTTTTCCTGTCTCTCACCACTGCATCAGCTTCTTCACTCAATACATAGGGGCTATGTTAAGGATGTTCTTTAGTCTGCCTGCGCTTTCTCAAACACCTGTCTGGTCTCACCCACACACCTTCATCATATCCTATGTTCGGACTACATCCTGGATTTGTTATAAAGTAAATCTGTACTGGTTTACCTGCTGTGCTACTTTATGATACTTTGCTACAACTACAATTCTTAAATAACTTCTATTTTTACTAACTTAGCATTCATATTAACTGGTAAAGCTAAAATATTTGTAATGTGTATTCCTAATCATGGTTTTATTCTGCTATATATGTGCTTTCTTTTTCTTCGTCATGTTTATTATTCTGCTGTATGTATTTGATATTAGTTGGAGCTTTTCTCCCTGGGTTTCTGCTGAAAATGGGCTTCTGGCCTGGTCGGATGTTACCCAGTAAATGAATGTAAAATAAAATAAATAAAAAAAATAAATTAAATTCGGTGATTAGCTATTTGTTCTATGTCATATATTATAATGAACATTTTTATTGTTTACATACTGCATTATCTAACTGCATTCTTACATAACTTGCAAATCACTGTAACTGTTATTTTTGTTTATCCCATGCTGAAACTAAAATTAGTGAAATGTGGTCTGTGCCTTACACTGGTTAATAAAGTTAAATAAAAATAAATTATTTTTTTTAAATTAAATCTACAGTTACAATAAATAATAAGATTCTCAATAAATATTTTGATAGTATTGAATAAAATACAGAGTTTTGGAAGCTAAATGTATTTCAAGAAGTTTCCTTCACAAAGGCAGTGAGCCTCCAAGGCATTTATTGGTGGTGTTCTTCAGCAGCTCACGGTCAGGCTTAGATAGGAGCAGAAGGCAAGCAATTTATTATCTCAATCAGTGTCTTAACAGTTGTATAAAAGCTCTTACAAGTTTAGTTTGAGAAGCGTATTTCACTTAAGAATCAAGTCTAGCACAATATTAAAGAGCTTCTTAATGAGCAGTATACACCTTCAGCTCTTTCATAATATAATGCTAAACATAAAAGGATCATATGCCTAACTTAATGCAACATAGTATTAAGGAAGGCACCTTCCTAATAGATTCTAAGGACTTTAAAGAATGATTTTCATAGAAGTTCATTAAGATTTATCAGATATAAATTTCTCTTAGCTTTAGGAGAAATTTCTTTAATCTGATGTCAGCTTTCATTCATTCCTCAACTAATGTGTTCAGATCCAATCCTCTGATCCAACTCAGCCATTATACTAGCTTGTGGCATCCAACAAACTCTTGAGCCCCTTCTGTACCCATAATGCACCACCCCTAACATCTCTCAGATCTCATTTGCCCCTTTAGCATCCAGACGTGGTCACCGTCAGCTCTTGAGTTTACAGTGGGAGAGAAGTCCTTTTTTGATATTTCCTTTCTAAAAAATCCTTATGTACCACTATTTCTTTAATCTCTAATCTTTCATTTTAATTTCAAGTCATTTCTACTGTCCTTTTCTGTATACTTTTGAGTATAAACTTTCCCACCATCGTTGGTAGGCCTAACTTTCCTTCCCTTCACCCTTTTTATACTTAGTGTATTCTTATTTAATTGCCATGGTTGGTATTTTGACTCTGTCTGCAAGATTATTGTAGTTCTTTAATACCATTGCTGGTATTTTACATTTCCTCTTCTTTCTGGTAAAAAAAAAGTTTAGTTTAGCTGTTCTCTCGTTATGATAATTTTTTCTTTAAAAAGGACTGAAAAAAGGTCCAGCAGGATTCAACAAATATGATATGTGTGGGCACAAGTTGCCTTATTTCAATGCCCATAGTCTTTGTGTGTATTGCTTAGGTCCAGAGCATTTATAACAGGACTGCAGTATCTGTCCTGGGTTCAACCCCCAAGCACTAGCAGTTGGGAAGAATAAGTTGATTTTAAAAGGCTTGCTGCCAACTTCATTTTCTGAAGGCATTACTGGGGTTCATTCCCCCAAACACATATCCAAAGACCCTGCCAAATGGTCCAAGTCTTCTGAGTCTCCAGCCTCTTCTTTATCAGAGACTAGGAAGAAGAAAGAGAAGCTGGATTTGAAATTGCTTATGGTCCGACCCTCATCAGATCCAATTAAGCCTGTTTTGGATCCTACACCCTCAGATCCGGTCTGACCAAGGACAACTTACTCTGCAAGTCTGGCTCCAGTCCCATCCAAAATCACCTCTCCCTTTTTAGAGAGGCGCTCCAAATCACCATCCCCAGTATCTTCTCATTCCTCCAGGAGTCTTATGGAAGCAGATGCGGAAATGATAAGTAAGTTCTTCATGGAGCAAATTCAGACAAGAGTTCTCATGGTTCCTACCCCTTCAGGTTAGGAAGTCTGATCATCTACTACTCCACCCATTACAGCTCCCTCTCTAATCCAACCTGTGGTTTTAGAGTCCTTGGATCTGAATGTTCCAGGTCTGTCTAGTTTGGATCGGAAGAAAGCACCTTCTTTGGGTCTAAATACGGCTCTAAGTGCACCGGCTCTGATATCCTCAGAGCCGAAGCATCCCTGTTGGATCCAGTTTGGTTTTCGGAGCCATCTCTTCCTCTGAGAGCTTTGGCACTGGACAGCTCAGCTCTGACTTTTGCCTCAGGTGGACTGTTCTTGGGGCAGAGGGAGGCAATGAGCCAGAAACTCGCTTTCTCAGCTCCATTGTCTTCCTTCTCCCTGGAGCAATCTGCCTTTGAGTTTGTGAAGAGAGTGTCCTCTGCTGTGGCAGGTCAGATGCGTCCTTCCCCCTTGGATCTACCCTCTACTTCTCAGATGACTTTGCACCATGATCCTTAACATTGTGCCCCATAGGAACACCCAGCTCCAAGCTTCAGACTACCCAGCAGGGTATTTTAATCTCGTCTGATACTTCACCGGACCACCCCACCAAGGAAGTCCATAGGAAGAGAAAGTGCAAAAGGAAGCACTTGGACTTTGCTCGAGTCAGTCACTGTGGATACTGATTTCGATAAAAGAGAAGGGCCCCCAAAATCACCACGCGATGATGTCTCATTTGGAGAAATTCTTGAGATCCTTAAGCAGAAGGGTGGCTGGCCTTCCCAAGACCCATCTCCGTAGGAATCAGTATTTCTGGAAGCCTTTGGAACCAGTTTGTCTACCTCCTTGATTACTCCACCTTCCAGTGAACTCATTGATTTGATTTCTAGGTGGTTTTGGAAGGAACCTGATATGATTGAGTCAATCCCCAAAAGACCAGACCAGATTCTGGCTTCACCAGTAGGCAGGGAATTTTGGGGTAAAGGGGTGCCATTAGATGCCAGTGTTGTGTTGGCAGCTACAAAAAAGAAACTTATGGAACAGAGTTCCACTGTCCATCCTCCTAATAGAGTGTTTGGGGTGATAGACAGATTTGGGAAGCATGTTTACGCTTCAGTGACTTTTGCACTCAGATTACTGAACTATTTGGCACATTTTACGAGGTTTCAAAGAGATTTTATTAAAGAGCTATCAAGTCTCTTTCTGGAACTGAAACTGCTGAGGCTCAATCTTCAGTAAGTCTCTCAGGTGACTATCCTACAAGCTATATCTAATTTGTCTATGAGGCTTGCTCGCACACTGCAGAAGGCACCTCAAGGGCTGCGGGTTTAGGTATTTCCATCAGAAGGCATGCCTGGATGTGCTTTTGTGATTTTGCAGAGCTCTTCAAGTCATTGTTTGTCAATGCTCCCATTGATGGCACTTTTTTATTTGGCTAGCACAGTAAGGGACACACTCTCCAGGTGTGAAAAGGCCCTCTCTGCAGTGGGCATGCATTTTTCAACCCTTCAAAAGACCTTTTCCAGCAAGCAACGGGGAGGTCTGAAAATGTGGTTCAGAAAATCTCAGGGTCTTTTCCAGGACACACATGGCGGTAGTTCCTCCAGAGGCACGGGAGGGCGGTAATGGAAGATGACACCCCCCCCCCATGGCAGAGGAGACCCGAAAAACTGTGAGGTCTAGAGATTCCTTTTCTAACAGACCCTTTCAGTGTTCCCGAATGGGGGCCTGATTGCCTACCTCTGGAGGCAGTCGAGGGTCACTTATCTCTACACCTGAGAGTATGGCTAGATATAATAAAAGACAGCTGGGTGCACAGAATTATTTCCAGAGGTTATATAATTCCCTTTTCCCTACCTCCTCCATTATCAAGAACATTTCCTGATGCTCCACCCAATCAGAAGAGAGCAGCAGCACTAGAAATACAAAAGCTGCTAGAACAAGAGTCGTCCAAGAGGTCCCACCAGTGCAAATAGAATCCCGAACTTACTCAAGATTATTTTTAGTCCCAAAGAAAACAGGGGACTGGAGACCAATTTTTGATCTCAATGAATTGAACAAGTTGGTTTGACACACAAAGTTCGGGATGGTCACGGTTCGGTCCATTCGACCATTCTGGGAATAGATAGAAATTCAGGATGCGTACTATCATATAAAGATGACCAGATGATCCAGAAGGCACTTGCACTTCTGGCTGGAGGCACTCGCTATCAGTTCAGAGCACTGTTCTTTGGCCTCACTACAGCCCCCAAAGTGTTCACCAAATTAGTGGTAGTGGTAGTGGTAGCAGATCACTTGAGACTGCAAGGATTCCTGGTGTTTCCATATTTAGATGACTGACTCAATACCACCCTGACCAGGTATCAACTGATAGAAGCTCAAGATCAGGTGTTACACACTTGTTCAAATCTCAGAGTAAACATAAATTACAACAAGCTCATTTACAACCAACCCAGACATTAGAATTCATAGGAGCACTTTCAATATAGTATCTGTGTTAGCTTCTCTTCCACTATCAAGAGTGAAAACAATAAGAATGCAGGTCAGGAAAATAATTTGCAGTACCAGAATTTCAACCCAGTTGATTCTGCAAGCCCTGAGTTCAATGTCAGTGGCAATAATTTTAGTTCCTTTAGCAAGATTCCACATGAGAATTCTACAATGGATGCTAGCAACACAATGGTCAATGCTTTCTTAATCCATGTCAGTGAAGATAAGAATAACCCAGGTATACAAATGATACCTTACCTGGGGGATGCAATCACAACAGCTGTTACAAGGTTGTCCATTCATTCTCCCTAATCTCAAGGCTATAGTGACCATGCATGCTTCCCAGATTGGGGGGGGGGGGCATTTCCTAGGGAAAACAGTCCAAGGCACTTGGTCCTCCAAAGAGGCCAACTTGCATGTCAATGTTCTGGAGATGAGATCGGTGCTTTTGGCATTGCAGGCATTCCAAGACGCTCCCCTCTCAGGACAGTTGCAGTGCAGACAGACAACATGTCAGTAGTTTGGTACATCAACAAAAAAAGGGGAAAACAGATCTTATCCCTGTGTCGAGAAGCCCTCAGAATGTGGCTATGGGCAATATCTTCCAACCACTTTCTAATAGCAATGCATATTGTGGGGGAAGTCCAGCGTGATAGCAGACAAACTGGGCAGGCGCATCTTATTCCCTCCCAAGTGGCCTCCCAACAACAAAGTGACGTAAATGTTTTTCAGTTAGTGGGGCCAGCCTTGCTGTGATCATTTTGGCTCTCCCCTAAACAACAAGTGCAGCAGCTTCTTTGCCCTGATCCCCCCACCAGGGGAATCACCAAGGGATGCTCTACATGATTGCCCCCCTGATCATCTGTATGCTTATCCTCCAACCCCCCTAAGTCCCAAATTCCTTCAGAAAGCAGCGAAGTTGAAGGGCAAAATCATCCTCATTGCACCTTACTGGCCTCAGCAGATTTGGTTTCCCTTCCTTTAGCCTCATCTGTTATATCCACCTTGGATTCTAGATCAGTTCCAGACCTTCTGTTTCACCCGACAGGCATGGTTCACCTGGATATCTCAAATCTCAAACTAACAGCGTGATTTCTCCAATTCCTTTAATAGCCAGGCAACCAATGCTCTCTTCCCCTATCCATTCTATAATTCTATCTTCCCATAAACCTTCTACTAGGAGACTCTACAGGAGTAAATAGAAAATGTTTGTTTATTTGGCAGAGCAGAATCAGATAAATGTCTTCTCACTTTTAATTTAATCAGTTCTAGAATTTTTAGTGAGTTTATTTAATGAAGGTGCTAGTTCATCATCTATTAAAGTTCGGCTCATAGCAATCTTTAACTTTCATGTGGGGTTCCAAAATTCTTCACTAGCTTCCTCTAAACTGTGTAAGGCCTTTTTAGAGGTATTGTTCTGCTAAGACCACCTTATAAAGACCCCATGCCACCATGGAAATTAAGTTTAGCTCTCTTTCTCTATCACCTCTCTTAATAACACCATCATCAAACCCAAAACCCATACCAAAAATTCGATACTCGTGTCAAGCAATGTACAAAAAAGACCCACCAGAAACACGGACTTCTCTATCACAACCAGAAATTTCTGTCACCTTCTTCCAAACCTTCCCTCGCTCAGTTCCTTCTTCTACCCTGTCTTCTCTATGCTGCCCCTGTCCTTACTAATGTTCAAACTTCACTCATCACTAATCTAGAACAAACTTATCACAAAATAGCCAGGTTTGCACCTAATCTCCCCTATAAATCCCACCACTGCCTCGCCCTTAAATCACTCCAATGGCCAGAATTCCAACTACTTCTACCCCAGCTTCACATTACACACTCTATCCTGAATGACCCCCTCTTCCTGCCCTTCCATCTCCAACCTAGTCTCCTACTACAACCCCCCATCGTCACCTTTGTACTTCCAGCAAACACCTCCTTGACATATATAAACCCAATAAAAATATAGGAAAGTCCCTCTACAAATACACTGTTACACATGCTTGGACCCCACTCCCTCAAAACACAAGAAGCATTCATCAAAAACACCTGTTCAAAAAGTACTTAATTTTTTTCTTCAGAGTACATGGTCCTGCTGTTGTCTAACCCCCACTTGATCTAGCCTCTTCTCTTCTCAACTTTAACTCCTTTTCCTATTCTACTATTTACTTCCTTGTACATGCCTCATATACCTTTATACCTCCCCCTCCCCTCACTTCCATAGCATATATATTCATATATATCTTTATTTAAAAGAAATGATTGAATGGTTTATCTATTTGTATGTATGTCATGTGTGATATTCTCTAGACCTGACAACTGTTATTTAACCTACTCTATGTACAGATATTCTCTAACTGTTGATTTTCTTATTATGTTTCATGGTAGTTTTAATTTTTTACTCTTATTTTTATTTTTAATTTGATTTTTACTGTAAAAATATGTAATACTTCTGGAGCTTTTCTCCTCGGTTCTCCACTGAAAATGGGCTCCTGGCTCAGCTGGACTAACCCAGTTAACAAATGTCAATAAATAAATAAATAAAATTTGGTACTGCAAGCCTTAATTCATTCTCCCTTTGAACCTGCAGCTAAATGTGATCTTAAATTTTTGACCAGTATCTTTTTAGTTGTATTTACATCTGCTAGAAGAATTTCAGAAATTCAAGCATTATCTTCTAAGCTTCCATCTTTGATTTCTCATAAGGATAAGGTCATATGCTGCAGTCACTGGACAGGTGATCCGCTGTGGCGACCCCTAACCGGGAAAAGCCGAAAGAAGAAGAATATGCTGCACTTAATGGATGTTCATAGAAAATTATGTTTCTACCTACACAGAACAAAAGAGATTCGAAAGACAGATCAGCTATTTGTTTCCTTTGCACATAATAAATTGGGTGAATCAGTTACAAAGGTAACTTTAACTAGATGGTTGAGAGACTGCATTTCATTTATCTATAATAATTGAATCTCCCCTTACCAAAACCATTAAAGGCTCACTCAGCCATATCTATGGCAACTTCTGCTGAATTCCAGTGCAGAACTTCTATGGACAATATGTGTGCAGCTGCAACTTGGTCAAATCCTCATACTTTTATCACTCATTACAAAACAGATCTGGTCTCGAGGGGAAGAGCAGGCTTTGGCGCAACCGTATCCAGGAAGAATATCCTTCCTTAGAGTCCACCCAGGAATTTAGGTAGCTGGTGACTCTGTCCTATTAGTTAAGGAATGAATGAAAATTGACAACATCAGATAAAAAAGTTATGTACTTACCATAATGTTCCATCTGTGTTGTCCATTTTCATTCTTCGTCAGCTCCCCACCCACCATCCCCCACCATCTTTCATGACTGACTTCTGGAAGAATGAGACACTTCAAAGACACCCAAGTCCTTTGTGTTGAACTCCAGGTGTACCATATTATTCTAGTCTTCCTGTCAAGCTGCAAACAAGATCTGAGAGATGTTAGGGGTGGTGCATTATGGGTAGGGAAGGAGCTTGGGAGTTTGTTGGATGCCCTGAGCTAGTATAACGGCTGAGTCAGATCTGAAGATCAGATCCGAACCCATTAGCCGAGGAAGAATGAAAATGGACAACACAGATGGAACATTATGGTGAGTACATAACTTTTTTTATAAATACTGTCATTCATATATTGTCTTTGCTTCTACTCAGTTAAGCCTAGAAACCATACAGAATATAATCTCTTCTTTACAAGCCAATAAAGCTCCTGACCCTGAAACTCCCTACTGAGTTCTGTAAACAAATTCCCATTTACTTGCTCCTCATTTGCTTAGTCTCTTTCAGTGTCACTCAGTGCTTGCCTGGCATCGACACACCTCTGTGTTTCTTTAGCAAAAATGATTTGATTGCTAAACCTGGCAAGGACATTGCAAAAGGAAATCATTGAACTATTGGCATTCTTAAGCACAAGACTGTAAAATATGAGCAAAATACTTATAATAATATTATAATATAACATAAAATAATTATGTTCTTCCATCACGCTCACTAATTAGTCACTGAAATCACTTATCTTTATACCATCAGTGAACGTCATCTTTCAGCCATAGATTACAAATCATTTTGCTGTATATTTAAAATAATCAGCATTGCCTTAACACTGAGAGGTTCATAAATTCATAAGTATATATTAGGCATGTGTTCTAGAAGACCACGGAAAAGGCTTAGCCAGCGAAGTGCAAGACTGATTGAATAAGTTAGACTTCCCAATTGAGGAGTGCCATGCTCTTTACAGTTACATCCAAAAGATTCTTACAGAACTTTTCATACATTTGATTTACAATATTTATTTAATCTCCTTAAATCTGTTAAATTCCCTCAATCTGTCTGTAATATCATGTTTGCTTCATTTTATTCAGCCCCATAATTTTTAACTATTTTATTCAGCAAGAGCCAAAGCAGAGGGATATATCAGGGGCTGCCCTATTTCAGCAACTTTATTTCTATTTCTTTTGCATCCTGTGCTGGTGGCAATCCAAAATTCATCAGTAATGTATCCTCTGTCTGTAAAATATCTTAATATTTATTCTAATGACATTTTGTTTACCCTTACACACATTTTTCATCCATAAAGTTATTTCTTCCAGGGATTATGCCAAGTTCAGTACATTTCAGCTTCCATATGCTTACATGACAATGGCCAAATTTGGAAGTTCACAAGGTCACAAACCTTAACTTTTTGAGATAGCTTTATACTTCCCTGTTGTTACAATCTTTTGCATCCCAAGCTATAAAATAGTTATAAGATACAGGCAATGTCCAGTACATAGCACTATATACATTTATTAATGTTAGGCAAGATAAATTCCCTTAAAATAGCTACCAAATAGGTGGCAATCCACTGAGCATAGAAGAAGTTATCAGGGAGAAGGAGACCCCTGGGGACCCAGAGTAGTAGTAGTCTGTCATTGACACCCATGTAGCTAAACTGTAGTTAGAGTTTACATTGCCCACCCCCAGGTATCATGAAGGATTCTCATCTAGATCAAGGTAGTCATAGGTCTCCTATCTCCATCACTCATCAATGATTGGACCAATGATTGAGTCATTGAATGTATCTGACCGACGCACGCAGCAGAGAGGAGACAAAGCACCTCACAAAAAAGGATAAGGGGTCTCAAACATCTGTCTATGTCTATGCTGCTGCCCCACTGAAAGAACTCAGCTCTATTCAATTTGCTCAGAGGTTGCTCAGAGGTGACCTACAGCAACATACAAGGCCACCCAGATTTGATGATGATGATTCATATCAAAAAGAAAAAAAAATAGATCCACAAGAGAGGGAGAGAGGCGACTCGACAAAAAATCATTAATGGGGGGAGACGCTGATGATAGATTCATCACCCAACAAAGACTCCTAATGGAATAAAATAAATATAATATATGTGAGGAGGCAGAGCCCTCTTGTTCAAGAGAAGAGAGAAATCTTGATGAATGGATGGAGATAGATACCCAGGGATTACCTCAGTGTGTCACTGCTCAAGACAGCAAAATAAAAAAATAAGGGGTAGTTCCCCATACTAAGGGGTGGCGTAAGCCACAAAACTATGGGCTAGGCTTGTAAATGCCCTCGGGCAGATAGCCTAGTATGAACCTATGAACCTATGAACCTATGAAAATTATACTGGTCATTTACTGTTTATTTTCCATGAAAAAAAAAACCAAACTTCTCTTCCTTGAAATTTACAGTTATTGTTTTAAAGTTAGGAGGGTCTGGAGGAAGTTTATCTGGAAGTGTGTTTCCTTTGCATGCCGTGGCACTTACTTATAGCCCTTTCAAGTAAAGCGGGGACCACAGTCATAGCAGTGACGAGTATCAGGTGACAGAGTGGACCTGAGAGGAAAGAGCAGGAAAAGATATTGTGGTACTGATCACATGATCACACACGGCTTGGACAACCAGGAACAGAGTGAGAAAGGAATGGGAGCAGCGTAAGATATTGAGGGACTGATCACATGATCACACATGGCTTGGACAAGCAGGAACAGAGTGAGAAAGGAATGGGAGCAGCGTAAGATATTGCGGTACTGATCACATGATCACACACGGCTTGGACACCCAGGAACAGAGTGAGAAAGGAATGGGAGCAGTGTAAGATATTGCGGTACTGATCACATGATCACACACGGCTTGGACAAGCAGGAACAGAGTGAGAAAGGAATGGGAGCAGCGTAAGATATTGCTGTACTGATCACATGATCACACACGGCTTGGACAAGCAGGAACAGAGTGAGAAAGGAATGGGAGCAGCGTAAGATATTGCAGTACTGATCACATGATCACACATGGCTTGGACAACCAGGAACAGAGTGAGAAAGGAATGGGAGCAGTGTACAGGTAGCTGGGATGTACGTCCAGCTGAAGAAAGTCCAGAAGCAAAAAGCTAGTGCATTCACTCTTCACTGCCCTGCTTAGACCACACCTTGCGAACTGCATTTGATTCTGGAGGCCATCTAACGAAAAGAATATCATAGACAGGAATTAGCAACGACCCAGTTTATTGAAAGATTTAGCACCTTCATGTAGATTATAACACCACTTCTTCAGAATCCATTAAAAAATATTCACAGATGCCTATTCGTATACCCCCCTCAAAAAATCACATGCTCTAAAACACCAATGACATCACAAGCCTCATCAGTCTTCATACATATTATATAGTACAAACCTTCCAAACATATTATTCTAAAACTCTGTTAACAAGTGATTCACAAAAATAATTAAAACAAGAATAAAATATACAACACCTATTTAAACTTTGTATGACATGAGTATCAAAGTACTGGAAATCGATACTAGTTCATTTAAACCTGGTGGTGCATAGGCATTTAGTTTAAGTTGCCATAAGGTCTTTTTTTGTTCTACAATCTCAGCCCATGGCCCACCTAAGGGATTTTTTTAAACAGTGTCCAAACCAAAAAATAAAAATTCATGGTCTGGATGCCTTATCACATGTTTATACAGTGAATTATTCTCCTGTTTGTTTTTTATGTCGCTCACATGCTTGTAGATTCTATCCTTGAATCTTCAAGTGGCTTTACCAACGTAAAACCCTTCACATTTCTGAAATATTGCTAAATAAATAAGACCAACTTTATAAATCTTTTTATACAGCCTATAGTTCTATAACTATCATTATCCAATTGGTTGATATGATTAGATTACCCAATTTCAGGTCATCTGCACATAGTCTGTAGAACTTCTCAGAAAAAAAAGTTAGGTCTGAAAGATACAATCTAAACAAGTAAGGACCTAAGACAGAGCCCTGTGGGAAGCCCTAACTGTAGCCAAGAATTTCACCTGTTCATTTGTTGTAATGATACTTGCCATGGCCTATTTATAAGCCATGCTGCTATCTATCTTATCAAGTATACATCAATAACTAGTTGTTCTAATTTATTGATCAGAGTTTTGTGTATGACTCTGTCAAATGCTGAAGTTAAATATATATAAATTACATCACAGCACAATTTGTCATTCATAGCTGTTATTATATTGTTATAGAACATCATGTTATAGGTTCATAGGTTCATAGGTTGGTACTAGGCTATCAGCCCTAAGGCCTATGCAAGCCTAGCCATAACAATTCCCTGGAAATTTTTTCCCACAATATTTACTTCTCTGGGCCCCTGTCTAGCAGGGCGACTGACATGATCCCCGGTAAAAGATGGTAATAGATCTATTTTCAACATATGCATGCTGATATATGGCTTCAAGTCTCAACCTGTCCAGTTCTGACAATAATTTATGCAGTATTACCTTCTGCATTAGTTTTCCACAACAGGAAAGTAGACTTAAGGGTCTATATGATTCTGGGTTTGTCCTCCTCCCCTTTCCCTTAAAGACAGGTTTAATAAGTGCATGTTTCTAATCTTGAGGCATCTCCCCATATTTATATGACCTAGTGAATAATAGATATAATGGTACCGTATCTCCCTTTTTTAATTTCTCCAAATCTTTTGGGTTTCTAATACCATGATGAGAATGGACCCCATTCCTAAGTCAAAGTACAATTAAAGTTCATGAAATTAGTATTGTTTCAGTCTTTGATGCTCTTTGCAGCACCCGCAATGTGCCCAGTAATGACTCCTTCTGCAATTCGTACGGAGTTACATGTGTTGGTGACATATCTAAATACGATTGTAGATTCTTTTTATAAGACCCATTGCTCCTATTACTATTGGGACTGTCTGTGTATCTTTCTTCCACATTGCTCTCATTTCTGCCTGCAAATCCCTGATACTTTAATTTGATGGTGCTGTAAGTTCTTGCCAGAGTGTTCTCAGGTCATTATTACTAATTCCATCTCATCCCTGTGCTTTGTTTGGATCCAGTTTATGCAGTTCTTTTTCAACAATATAATCTAATTTGATTCCAGTATTTGAGGTTACCTGGATGTTACTAGGACAACTTATCACCCCCTTTGTGTAGCCAAACTGTTTTGCATGAGATTTTGTAAATATATCTATAATCTGTTGTGTCTGAGAATAAATTTTAGAATCTGCACACAGTTTATCAATTTGTATGTCTTTACTCTTTCCACATCTTATGACTGCCACACACAGGATGTCTAGCCACATGAATTCAGTCATTAGGTTTATGGAGCAGGAGGGGGATTTAGGGTTAGAGATTGGGAATGAAGTTTAGGGTTAGGGAGTCAAAGTGGAGTTTTAGTGGAGTTTTAGATTTAGGGAGGGACTGGTGACTTTAAGTTTAGGATGAGAGAGTGGAGATTTAGGTTTAGAGAGCAATCAGGGATTTAAGATTATAGAGCCAGAGGAGAGTGGTATGGTTAGGGTTAGGCATTTGGTGGGAGTTTTAGCATTATCGTTAAGGCTCTGGTAGGGCTATGCAGTTCAGTAGGGTCAGGTGTTGAAAGGGCAAGGTAGGTAAGTAGGACTGAGCTAGGGGAGTTAGGACACTTGGCATTTAGTTTAAATGGCAGTGAGCAAGTGTGCTATAATCTGTTAACACAGGAAAACATGCAGTAGCCCCTTTTCTTGTTTGTCTATGTTTTGATTTTTTTTTATCTGGTATATTATATCATCATTTTTTTTCTTTCTTGGTTTCAAAAATCTTAAAATGATTTATAAAAGCAAAGTATTATAATAGACTCTGAACTTTGTTGCTTATTATGATATTCTTTTTCCACCAGATCTCCTAGCAGGAGCTTTGGAGGATACTTAATCTACCATGAAGCCTTCCACTTGTGAAATCTGTTATGCTAATAGGTAGAAGCTGTTGATCTAGAAGGTGTGCTCTGCCACCTTATTTAGTTAACTTATAAATTGTCATGACCTATCTCAAGTACCCTTCTGACTTGTCTCAATTACTCCATTGTTAAGGTACAGTCATCTGGTATATGTGTACATTATGACATCATTAAGGGCAGAACATTTCACACTGAGCTAACAGAGGAGGGGCACTGACCACAACTCTGATCTGTGATATAAAACAATAAATATCCTGTTTTCTTGCTTATTATTTTACTAGTTATTGGTTATTCTTACAATTTATTGCACTTTATATTGTCTGTTGCCTATTTTTTACTGTATTTTATTGCTATCAACTAATCTGCACTGTTCTACTGCCTTAGTCGGCCTTTTAAATCACTTTTGTTACTACCTCACTTTTTGCAAAGCTTTTTAGCTAGTTTCACTGTGTGAAAGGTATTAATTAGAAAATTTCTCCCTTTTTAACCATCTGTTTGTTCTGTTTTTCTTGCCAAGGAGTACATCATATAACTGATTTGTTTGCAGTTAAAAGCATTTTCTAGAGTCTCTTTGCTCCTTTTTCTGTTTAAAACTTTCATTTAGTGTCTGACTACTGTTTTCCTGCTGGGATAAACATTTCTGTAGTGTTTTTTGCCTAAAATAGTGTAGCTAGTAGCTGTAGCATAGTTCCCCACCCTCCGTCCCTATTGTTGTCTTGTTGTTAAACTTTTGCAGTTGCCCGCCCCTACTGTAAATTTGATCTGGGGCACTCCTTCCAGTCCAGTCTCATTAACTCATTCTACTTAATACAGAAAGAACATTTGGAACATAGTTTCTTTACCTTGAATCATCCTCCGTTCCTCCTCTCTCCCTTCCCATTGTTTTTACAGTGTTTCCTCCTCCTACTCTGTAACTTCATCTTGCCTTTTCAGCTACTTGTTCTCTAAAGTGTTCAATTGCATCTTTTCTGCTGCATTTATTACTGTTTGTTTTTAGCCTATTTACATTGTAAGTGTTACTCTAAGCCTCTTAGTTTTGGTCTAAGCACTTGGGCTTTAGGCCTACCTCTTAATTTTCCCTGGCCTCTTTCCCTCACATTCTGACAAATATGGATGGACAATTGCCTATGGTTTCTCCTGCTAGCCTGGTTGATATGGGCATCCTGAGACAGTGTAGCAACTGCCTCATGTACATGGACAACTGTCTGCTATTTCCGCCTAGGAACACAATTTGTGAGAGATGCAATTACATTAAGAACCTAGTGTCTATGCTTTCTCCCTCACAATCCAGTATATCTGACACTGAGAAGGTTATCAACACAGTCACTACACCTCAAACACCACCCTCAACTACACAACACACACCCACGTATGTGGAGGTTCTCAACAAAAACATACCCAAACAAAGGAGACTTCAGAGGCAAAAACAGACGCGAACTCCACAACTCTCCACACCACATACCACTCATAGTCCACACACTTGTGTCTGGCAATCACAAAGGCCTAACCATAAACCCAACATATTAGTCATAGGAGACTCCATTGTGAGACACACAGATGTGCCTGTCACCAGGCTGGGCAAGGAAAAAGTCACGGTTAGTTGTCTGTCAGGTGCCAGAATCTACCATATCACACACGCACTTAAGTCTCTCAACAGCAGGTACTGTTATGACTCTGTCATAGTCCACGTTGGGGTGAACGACTTGAGACATACCTCCCTAGACTGCATGAAGAGAGACATGATTGAACTTGCTGAATGTGTCCCAGGCAGGTATGTCCCTAGCTTTAAGCAGCATTCTATCATCACCAAGAATGATGCCTCAGTACAAACAGAAAATGATTGACTTTAACAATTGGCTTAGTTTCTAGTGTCATTCCAGGGGATCCAGTACCTGACAGCCTGGGAAGATATGATTGACAGACCACAATGATTTGCTAGAGACGGTCTGCATCTGTCTCACTTGGGCTTCAGGCTTCTGGCAAAGGCCCTTTCCTCGCCCATAGTGCCTTTTAAAAAAATGTCCTGAGATCGATAAAACCAACATACAAATTTCAACAAAAAGCAAATTAAAGGTCATGCAGCTAAACGCTAATCATGAAACTGCACTTATTGCAATCATTCTTAACCCTGCAAGATGCTTACATTTGTACAGTCACAGAAACCTGGTTCAAAGCTGTGGAGAGCACGCCAGCCTTACCTGGTTACTCATCCTATCATAAATTCAGACCCCAAACTGTGGGCAGCAAAGCCAAAGGAGGTGGAGTTTCAATGTATATTAAAGACACATACACCTCCAGGCTGGTCGAACAGTATGATGCACAGGAGACACTCCAGGTGCAATTAACCATTGACAAGACCCCTGTTCAAATCATAGCTAACTACAGGCCCCCAAATTGACTCAGGATGCCCCCTCCACCTATCTGGAACTCTTTGAATCTATCAAGATTCAACCCATTAGCCTGATCCTGGGTGACTTTAACTACCCAATCATAGACTAGAAAAACTACTCATGCCAGAATGCAAATGCCCAGAGATTCCTTGATTTCATCAGTGCAAATGCCTTGGAGCGGCTAGTCGATACCCCCACAAGAAGTGATAATATCTTGGACTTGGTATTAACCAACATGAGTAACCACTGCAGCACCCCTACAGTATCATCCTTCCTGGTAAGATCTGACCATAAAGTGGTCAATTTCGAAGTCAGCATCTCCCCTGACCCCCCTCTAGCTAGGGTCAAACAAAAAAAAATCTCCAAAGCTGATTACAACCTCCTGAGGGATGGTATAAACAGATTAACAGCCCTCTTCCCCCCTGTTGGAACTGGCACTAGTGTCCAAATATACACCAAAGTACTATACGAGCATTTATACAGATGCATGGAATCAGGAATACCAGACTGGACAAAATCATCCTCCGCAAGGAAGAGTAAATCTGTCTGGTGGACATCTGCAGTAAATGAACTATATAACAAAAGGAAAAAAATTGCTGTCCAGGACCAAGAAGGAGCAGGTGCCCAATTGGAAGCATTCTCTCATTAGCTTGAACAAGCAAATAAGAGCACTGGTGAAATCCTCTAAAGCCAACTTTGAGTCCAAATTGGCCACCTGTACTAGAGACAGTCATAAGGCCTTCTACACATATGTCCACAATCTCAAAGGAATCACCCAGATCTCTTCAGAACTGGTGGTCAAGGACACCACATACACAAATGCTATAGATATAGCCAACCTATTGGCTGACAGATTCAGTGAAAACTTCACCCCTCTGTCCCCCCCATAATAAGTCAGGACATCCCCAGTACCTGTCCCCCTCCCCTTATCTCTAGGGAACAGGTCATCACTGCCCTCTCAAAGGCAAGAAATACAGCCTCCATGGGACCCGAGAACATCTTAGGCTGCATCCTACATGAACTCAGGCATGAACTTGCACCACCATTAGACACCCTATTCAACCAAAGCCTGAGTACCGGCTTTGTCTCAGCTGAGTAGAGGACAGCCACTATCATCCCTTTGCACAAAGGTGGAGCATCCACCGATCTGAGAAATTATAGACCCATCAGCCTAACTAGCCTGATCTGCAAGGCCATGGAACGGCTTATCATGGACCTCATTAACAGGGACATTGGCAACCTCCAAGCACTCGACACCACACAGTTTGGCTTTGTCAAGGGAAGATCATGTCTGTTAAATCTGATTGACTTCTTTGAGACAGTCACCAAAG
This sequence comes from Protopterus annectens, assembly GCF_019279795.1. NCBI lineage: Eukaryota > Metazoa > Chordata > Ceratodontiformes > Protopteridae > Protopterus > Protopterus annectens. The sequence goes on from NC_056733.1 coordinate 914,794,147, forward strand.
CCATGGACGAAGGGAAGATGGTGTACTCCACCTACCTTGACCTAGCCAAGGCCTTCGACACTATTTCCCACTTGGACATAGTAGACAAATTCTCTCAACTAGGTATCAATCCATATGTTTTCAGATGGGAAGCAAACTGGCTCACTGACAGAACCCACCTAATGAAAATAGGGGAAGCCACCTCAAGCAGTAGACCCATAATGAGCAGTGTACCCCAGGGATCGGTCATGGGGCCTCTGTTATTTGGGATATACTTCTCTGAGGTGCAGGCCAAAACCAGTGGGCTATTTCTGACCAAGTTTGTAGATGACTGCAAGCTGGGCATGGTCATCAATTCCCCAAGTGATGTGGACATCCTCCATGAGGGTCTCACCCAAACAAATGACTGGTGCCAGAAACATGACCTCAAGCTTAACGCCAAAAATGCATCGTCATCCCCTTTGGGGAGAGTGATGTTCACACATATTATCACATTAATAACAATGTCCTAAGTACCCAATCAGTCATGAGGGATTTGGGCACCCAGGTTGATAGCAACCTGACTTTTGACCACCATGTTGCTTCCATTGTATGGAAAGCTTTCTATGAGGTGCACCTCATAAGTAAGGTTATCTCATCCAGGGACAAGGAGGTCATAAGGTCATAACATCCCTGTATTCTTCCCTAATAAGGCCAATTATTTAGTACAATGCCCCCTTTGGTATGTACCTCAAAAAACACATACACCAGCTGGAGAGATCACAGAGGTTCCTCACCAGAAGAATCCAGGGCCTCAAACGTCTACCCTACACAGATGGGCTAAAAGCCCTGTCCCTCCACTCAGTTTCATACAGACTCCTCAGAGGTGACCTCTGTCTGGCATACAAAGCAATCTCAGACCCTGCCTTGATGGGACTACTGCATATCCGCAAGTCAAGCTCCACTCAAGTAACCCGCACGCGCGACCTCAACTTGGTCTGTGACATCAATAGGACTTGTTGATGGGACAGATTTGTGTCCCAGAGACTCCCCCATCTGTGGAATAGACTTCCTGTCCACATCAAGCAGAGTACCTCATTGTCCCCTTTCAAGCGTAAACTGGATAACTGGATTTCACCCTTGTCCCTACTGGACAAGGGCTTTGGGTGCTGACTTGTCTAAACATGAGCTAAACTCTTGGCTAGGCTTATAAAGGTCTCAGGGCCAATAGCCTAGTAACTTTCTATGATCCTGGGAGTCCAAGACTGGCTAGTTAAGCAATTCCTTAAAATGGTTCTGCGTTTTCCACTTTGGATACATTTTCCTCCTTCGGACTTGAACTTTTTTCCCTGTTGTTCATTCAGATGGGTGACTTTGATGACTCCAAAGCTCTTCTGTTTAAAGCTTCTGCTGCTGGTGGCCATCATGTGTTGTTCCAGGATCTTGGAGCTGACAGCTATCTCTAGTGGAAACATAGTTGATGTTTTATAAGGACTGCAGTTGCTAACGTTTCTTCCAAAAGTTTTTTTTAAATAGTTAATTCTACTCTGTTTTCTTTCTGTAGGTAGAAATTGAACCCTTTTATATTGGATGTTTACTGCCAGTTCAGCTTTTACATGAAGAAGGTCCATAAATTCATAAAGTCAGACCAGTGGTTTATCTGCTTTGCTCCGGACAGTGGTTAAACAAACTCCTTCCAATTGGGTTAACTTTCGTGTCATTTAACTCAGACAGTGAGCCACCCACTGGAAAAATTAACTGCCAAAATGCTATTCCAACATGAGTATGGCTGCTTTTAGTGTTTGTTTCAGAATACTTCCTGTTGTGAACATTTGTGCCATGGCCACTCGGTTGTCAGTGTACATCTTCACCAAGTAACCATTGCTAGGGCCATCACTCCAGGAATTATACTTCCTTTGACATCTTGGTGCTTTACGACTTGGATGTCATTGCCTTTTGTTTGTTCCCCTATTTCTGGTAATTCAGGGAAAATTAGTGATTTAATACTTGGGATCCTTCCTAACACTTAGCCACTGCAGAAGGCCTCTAGAATGATTTACACCAGATGTGTTCTCATATCTCAGTTGATCAAAAAGGAGACCTTCTATAATGGGTGCTGATAACCACTTCCCACCAATGCTTGTGTCTGTATGCCTTCTCCAGCTAGCATCTGTGGAAGAATTTTCTGTAATTCCAGTAACTATGTAATGTCATATTTGCATGCTTAAACAAATGGCAACAACATGACCAGGCGAAGAGAAACAGCAACAATAGACAAAAAAAAAAAATTCCCAGCCGCAGTAAAAACAATGCAGTAGAAACAAATTTTATCACTTTCATCCTTTTATTAAAACAGAATAAATGAAGCAGTAAAATTATTTCTTATATAACACATTTTTAGTCACAGGACCAAACCACGTGCAAAACAATGACATGACTTCAAAATCACAATATATAAAATGTATAAACTAATTATAACATATAGTCAATATGTTGTTCACTTTGTAAGCTGAAACGATTATCGTTTCATTTGTGGACTCCTAGCTTTAAGAAACCAATTGATGTTTATAGATTCATTTAAGCCAGGATATTTTATCCACATATTAATAGAGTTGCCACATTGTTTCTCTAATTTCAGGTTTATTTTTGTAACTCTCCCACAAATGCATTGGTTCATGGCCCAATATCAAAAATATATATATTTGTTATACTGCAGACACTCAGAAGTATCTTTTTATAAGGCATTATTAATGCTATTTAATGCTAATAGCATAGTTGTGTTATATATTTATTTCCAGTTTGATGACCTGGGATGTCCACTGGGCTCAGGGAGCCCATTTTCAGTGGAGGCCCGGGGAGAAAAGCTCCATGTTACAAAAAGTTTAGATACAGATACAATATAGAAAAGAAGAACAATTTACAATTATGTTTCATGCTAGAGAGCAGGTGTAATTTCTTAGGTACGTTACCTTTAGATGCAGACACAATATTATTAATGAACAATTTACAGTTACATTTCATGTTAGAGAGCAGGTGTAAATTCTTAGGTACATGGTACAAATTTGATATTTACCATATGTGCATGTGTGTGGTAGCCTATAGATCATAGCTAGAGAGGCTGGTAATCATAGCTGGAGAGGGGTTTAGAGGTGGAGAGAGAATTATAGGACTAGGTGGAGAGAATGCAGTTGCATTTTCTGTTAGAATAAAGGTAGGAATGTAACTGAGATTTAAAGTTTTCAAAGTTTGCACAGGTCCTTAGAGAGAAAGAGAATTCCATGTTTTTGCTAAGGAAAAGTATAGCAGGAGCTGACCAGCGGGACGACTGGTTTTTCGGACACAGATTAGGCTTTGGTGAGTAGATCTGAGAGTTCTCTGAGGGGTGTAGGGGAGAAGGATGTTGCATAGAGTAGGGTACTTAGAGGGTTGAAAGATTAGTTTGTGGACTGTGGTAATCTGAAGATAGTCTAGATGGTTGGAGAGTTCAAGCTAGTGTAACAGATTAAGGGCAATACAGTGAAGGGAGGAGTATTTGGCTTTGGTGACAAATTTAGAAATCATATTATAACAGACTTCCAATTTTGAAGTGAGTGTGGCAGATAAGTTAGTTAATAGAGGAGCACCATACATTAGCGAGGGGAGTAGATAGGTAGTGGCAAGCATTTGTCTGGTGGAGGGAGAGAGAAATTGGATGTTCCTGTATAGCATACCAAGTTTTATATGGGTTTTCTTAATGTTTTGCTGAATGTGAGTGTCGAATTTCAGATGTTCATCAATAGTGACCCCAAGTAGTTTGGCAAATGGAACAACCTCTATAGTGGAGTTGTTTTGGCTAATGATTTGGGATGAGTTTTTATCAAGAGGGGAAGCTTTTGAGAGAGATAATAATAGTATTTTGGATGTATTTGCATTTAGTGAGAAGTGATTCTGAAGCATCCAATTTTCAGTGGTGGAGAAAGCAGCTTGGGTCAGTGTCTGAAGCTCTGGGAGGTTGGTGGCACTGCAGATTAATGTGAAATCATCTGCATATTGTACAATTTTGATATTGGGTATGGCTTTGTGGAAATTGTTAATAAAGATGTTAAACAGCACTGGACCGAGTATGGATCCCTGGGGAACCCCAGTGGGGGTGGGAAGGAAGGTTGAGATGCCTGTCCCCCATTTTACAGCTTGAGAGCTATTGGAGAGGTAGCTAGAGAACCAGGATAAGGTATTCTGGGAGAGATTAAGGTTGGAGAGATGGTTTAGGAGATGGGTGTGGGAGATGGTATCCAATGCCTTGGACAGATCTAGAAGAACAGTAGAAACTATTTTTCCAGAGTCCCGGGCAAGATTTATTGTCTCTAGGAAGGAGAGAAGTGCAGTGGTTGTACTATGGCCTGGACGAAAGCTGTGTTGGGTTGGAGCGATTAGTTGGTTATTGGCTAAGAATGGCATGAGCTGAATGTGAATGCATTTTTCTAGTAGTTTGGAAATTGGGGAGAGGATGGCTATGGGGTGGAAGTTGGAGATCTTATTGTTTTTGCCTTCTTTATGGAGAGGTAGAATAAAGGGATTGCGCCATAGTTTGGGAACATAAGATTCTAGCATGGATCTATTGATCAGGATGCTAATGGGAAGAGCAATACCATCTGTGGTTATTTTTAGGAAGGAGGATGGGATATTGTCAGGGGCATTGGAGCAAGGTTTTAATTTGGAGAGTAATTGTTTTATATAGGATGTTGAGATGGGTTTAAGGTTGAATATAGGTGGAGGGTTGGGGGTGGAAGGTGTTGTAGGTGGTGGTGACGAAAGGGTGGATTGAGGGGAGGGGTAATTGTTAGAGAAGGTTTTGGTCAGTTCAGCTATAGAGTTAGTGAAGAAGGAGTTTAACAGAGAGGCTATTTCAGGGTCAGATATGCTGGTGTCAGGGCAGGGGTTGCTTTTGGTATGCTTTTGCTTTGCTTTCGGTGTTCTTTTATTCTTTTATATAAATCCCTAGTGGTTATCCCTACATAAAACAGAGGACAATCCGAGCGCAATACAATATACACCACTCCCGAGGAGCTACAAGTGTATCGGGCTTTGGCAGCAATAGTCATGTTTAGATGCATTAAAATAATAAATGAATGCTGACAAGTAAACCTTTTAGTTTGAATATTTGCATGTTTATTTCTGTCTTTCAGGTTCTCCCTGCTCAACTCATTTCATGGGCGCTGAACTTTGGAGTTTGTGATCTGAGTGCACAATCCTAGTGCAGCACTTACATCCGTTACTAAATGAAAGAACTAGAAAATATATTCTGTATTATGTCAGAGGATATCAAAAGAATAAAATCCCCAAAAATATTCACTGCAGAAGATCTCTTTACAAATCAACTAATATGCTGAGTACCTGTTATTTATGGTTAATACATACATATATATATATATATATATATATATATATATATATATATATATATATATATATATATATATATATATATGTTACATTCTAATTTGCATTCATTCAATTTCCAGTTATCCATTAATTCTAGGGTTATGGGAAAGCCACAGCCTTTCTCAGCACTCAGGCTCAATGCAGAGAAATTTATTGTTGATGGGGTACCAGTCCATTGCAGGACACACACATGCGCACACACACACACACACACACACACACACACACACACACACACACACACACACAGATATAGACAGACAGAAACACACATAGACACAGACACATACATGCACACACACACACACACACACACACACACACACACACACACACACACACATACAAACTGACATAGACAGACAGACAGAAACACACACACACATGTATACAGACATAGAAACTCACATACACACACACATACACACATACATACATACATACATACAAACAGACAGAAACACACACACACACACACATATATATAGAGACATAGACGGACAGAAACACACACACACACACACACAGACACACATATATAGAGAGAGACATAGACAGAAACACACACACACACACACACACACACACACACACACACACACACACACACACACACACACACACACACACACACACACACATATATATATAGAGACATAGGCGGACAGAAACACACATACACACGCATACATACATACAAACAGACAGACAGACAGACAGAAACACACACACACACACACACACACACACACACACACACACACACACACACACACACACACACACACACACACACTGAGCTCTGGAAGAAAAGCAGAGCATCCAGCAAATACCAACATGGACACAGCAAGGACATGCAGATTGTACAATAATAGCACACCAACCAATAACCAAACTGAACAGCCAAGTGCAGTAAGGAAGTAAAATTAACTAATGCATCATTGTGCTGGGGTGGCACAGTGGTGTACTGGTTAGCATTGTCACCTCACAGCAAGAGGTTCTCTGGTTCGATTCTCAGCTGGTGTGCCTTCAGTGTGGAGTCTGGATGTCCTTCCTGCATTCGTGTGGGTTTCCACCTCGTGCTCCAGTTTCCTCCCACATTTCAAAGACATGCAGTAGGTGGATTGGACACTCTAAATTGGACCTAGGTGTGAGTGTGTGCATGCAGATGTGTGTGGTTTACCCTCCTAGAAGATGGTTGGGCCTTGGGCTAGCAACCTGAATCTGTAAAAACTGAACTGCTACAGAAACAACGAGTTCTGAAAGGTGCTCGTTGCCCAATGTACCACATGGTGCATAAACGGAGAGAGAGAGATCACTGTGCTGACCCAGTCTGTTACATTCTGATTTTGACAATTTTACCTAACTCTGAGGGAGTTATAACGCAAGTAGATAGTAATATTGGGGCGGGGCTTGTTCACCTTTGAAGCATGTTGTACTTGTCTCTTTTTTCAGCTGCAGTTTTCCCCGCTGCATGTTATCACAGGTCCTTGTGAAAGTTCTCTTCTCATATAAGATGACATGCCCTCTATAACATGTGTTGGGCTGAACGGAGAAGGGGCAAACTGGTAGAAATGGCTAATGATCTGAGAAGAGCGGAATATGTACTGTGAGTGGGTGATTGGGAGCTGAAAGGAAGGTCAGGGTGAAGGAGGTTGGTCATGTTAGGAAGAACGGAAGATGGTGAAGAAATACTGGGTAATATATAATGAGATTAAAGAATGCAGTTCGGATAGAGAGAGGGGAAGTTTGATGAGACTAGGGATAGAATTCAAAGATGGCTAGTACGCTGTGCAAATTAAAGCGGGTAACCGCTACGCAGGGTATGTATGAGTCAACAATACAGCCAGTGCAGCCACACACTGGTCAGAATAATTTAGTATGCAGTGCATGCAAATCAGTGCATAATGAGATGCAAATGGGCTACATGCATTATGCAAATGATGGAACTCAAAATGGCAGAGCAAATCAGAAATGTCTAAAACGGGTATAGGTTCATAGGTTGATACTAGGCTATCTGCCCTAGGGCATTTATAAGTCTAGCCAGAGTGAGTCTGGCTTTCGCCACCCTTTTAGATTAGTTGACTGTGCCTCTGTATAGTAGGTCAGAGAAGATAGCCCTTTTAAGGTTAGTTTACTGTGCCTCTGTCCAGTAGGGACACAGAAGAGATCCCAGGGGTAAACCTACGATGTCCCGTCCACTCGTCAAGATTTCTCTGAAGAGGGTCATTGAGGGGCTCTGCCTAACATGGACTGGGATCTTGTTCCAGAGTGAGGGGAGCCTCTGGGATATGGAGGTTCATACCCATTTTGAGTACAGTGAATCATGTTGTCCAACAGGAGCAGTGCTGGCAGTAGCAGCAGCAGTATATGTTATGAGCCACTCTCAGAGGCAGTGCCCAGACCATGGAACATCATGCACTTTTGTACCACCGGAGGAAGTGTAGACAGCATCTGACATTCCACCAGCTCACACACCAACAGACCATGCACCATTTCCAAGTGGACAGAGATACTGCAAGGGAAATAGGCAAACTGTTAGCCACAAGCAGAATCAGGTGGCATTCATGGTATGTCTATACCTGTGGATACAAAGCTATGTAGCCTTAACCATCTTAGAAATAGGAACTTTCCAGTGACCTACAATGGACACATTATGGATATTGCTGGTGTCAGCCTTGTGAATTATAAATCAGTTCCTCAGTATAATACTCCAGAATGTGCAGGAGGATATCTAGATCCCCAGGGCACTTGAGGAGAAAACAACACCATTAGGGCCTTTTATAACTTAACCCATTCCCTTGAGGTGCTGGTAGACATAGATTGCAGACACGTTGCTATCAGAGTGCCCACCTGGTCCAGAGGGTCTGTAATATAGCAACAGAAGGCACTTTCACTTCCTGAACTGCCAGGTGGTCTATATTGCCCAAAACATTATTTTTATTCCCTTGCCCCATCTGGGCAATTCTCATGTTTCTCACATCTGGCATCTGTTCAGCTTATATTAAAGTTTAGTACAAGGGGACTTCTAACAAGGTCACGTGGTTGGCAGAAGCAAACTTGTGCTAGATGGACAGGTCAATAGAGATACCATGCAAGCAGGGAGCAGGGCACATATAACATCTTGTGCGTTGCATGTTTTAGATGATGTCAGATATGCCCTAGAGCCCTGTTTGCTAACTCCAATATGCACCCCCTGATCATGCAGTAAATGTCCTATAACCCAGGCCATGCAGAAATGTGAAACGTAGTGGAGCATGTATTTAGTGTACTGAAGGGGTGCTTTTGATGTCTAGACACATCAGGAGGGGCACAACAATACAGGTCAAGCCTGCAGAAAGATCTTTGTTATTTATGCCATGCTATACAACATGGCAATACAAAGAAAACTGGAGCAGCATGTGAGCATCTTAGCATCCTGTTTTCTACCAGTTGTAGTGGAAGAACAAGCTGGAGACTCAAGGGAGGAACATGCAGCAACAGTGTCACAGCTGAGGCAGAAGGAAGTGCAGTGCATTGCTGCAATGGAAAACAAGTAGCATGTGGCCCACAACTATGGGCATGAGTCACACAGAATGTATACAATGAGAAGTGCAAGTATTACCCAGCTTATGCATCAGACATAACCATATCCGCAGAGCTGAGAGGGTGGACAAGGCACAGTCATCATCACTTGCACAGAGGAGAGGGACATAGTGACATAAATGCAACACTAAAATCTGGAGAAAGGTCACTGAAGGTGAACACAGCTACCACACACTGAGAGTATGTGGAAAAGTCAGGGATCACATCCTGCAAGGGATGAGTCAAACTGCCGCAATGTGACCACTAGCAGTGCCCCTGTGTTGGCTTGTGATGTCAAGGCTCAATGTGGTTCATGACTGGGAGGAAATAGAACTATGGGACAGCAGTCTCTTCATTGATGTTTGCACTGTAGCCATGGGTTATCAGCCATAGTCAGCACTATACTCAGTCTCCTATTGATGTACGTACTGCAGCCATGGGTTATCAGCTATAGTTAGTGCTATGCTCAGTCTCCTATTGATGTACGTACTGCAGCCATGGGTTATCAGCCATAGTTAACACTATGCTCAGTCTCTTATTGATGTACATACTGTAGCCATGGGTTATCAGCCATAGTTAACACTATGCTCAGTCTCCTATTGATGTACGTACTGCAGCCATGGGTTATCAGCTATAGTTAGCACTATGCTCAGTCCACTATTGATGTACGTACTGCAGCCATGGGTTATCAGCTATAGTTAGCACTATGCTCAGTCCCCTATTGATGTACGTACTGCAGCCATGGGTTATCAGGTATAGTTAGCACTATGCTCAGTCCCCCATTGATGTATGCACTGCAGCCATGGGTTATCAGCTATAGTTAGTGCTATGCTCAGTCTCCTATTGATGTACGTACTGCAGCCATGGGTTATCAGCCATAGTTAACACTATGCTCAGTCTCCTATTGATGTACGTACTGTAGCCATGGGTTATCAGCCATAGTTAACACTATGCTCAGTCTCCTATTGATGTACGTACTGCAGCCATGGGTTATCAGCTATAGTTAGCACTATGCTCAGTCCACTATTGATGTACGTACTGCAGCCATGGGTTATCAGCTATAGTTAGCACTATGCTCAGTCCCCCATTGATGTATGCACTGCAGCCATGGGTTATCAGCTATAGTTAGTGCTATGCTCAGTCTCCTATTGATGTACGTACTGCAGCCATGGGTTATCAGTTATAGTTAGTGCTATTCCTGGTCCTCCCATTGGTGTACGTACTGCAGCCACGGGTTATCAGCTATAGTTAGTGCTATGCTCAGTCCCTCATTGATGTATGTACTGCAGCCATGGGTTATCAGCTATACTTAGAACTATGCTCAGTCCCCTATTGATGTACGTACTGCAGCCATGGGTTATCAGTTATAGTTAGTGCTATTCCTGGTCCTCCCATTGGTGTACGTACTGCAGCCATGGGTTAACAGTTATAGTTAATGCTATTCATGGTCTTCCCATTGATATACATAGTGCAGCCATGGGTTAGCAGCTATAGTTAGTGCTATGCACAGTCCCCTATTGATGTACGTACTGCAGCCATGGTTTATCAGCTATAGTTAACACTATGCTCAGTCTCATATTGATGTATGTACTGCAGCCATGGGTTATCAGTTATAGTTAGTGCTATTCCTGGTCCTCCCATTGGTGTACGTACTGCAGCCACGGGTTATCAGCTATAGTTAGTGCTATGCTCAGTCCCTCATTGATGTATGTACTGCAGCCATGGGTTATCAGCTATACTTAGAACTATTCTCAGTCCCCTATTGATGTACGTACTGCAGCCATGGGTTATCAGCTATAGTTAGTGCTATTCATGGTCCTCCCATTGATGTACATACTGTAGCCATGGGTTGTCAGTCATAGTTAGTGCTATGCTCAGTCCCCCATTGATGTATGTGCTGCAGTCATGGGTTAGCAGCTATAGTTAGTGCCATTCATGGTCCTCCCATTGATGTATGTACTGCTGCCATGGGTTATCAGCTATAGTTAGTGATATTCATGGTCCTCCCATTGATGTAAGTACTGCAGCCATGAGTTATTAGCTATAGTTAGTGCTATTCATGGTCCTCTCATTGATGTACATACTGTAGCCATGGGTTATCAGCTATAGTTAGCACAATGCTCACTCCCCCATTGATGTACATACTGCAGCCATGGGTTATCAGTTATAGTTAGCACTATGCTCAGTCCTGCATTGATAAAATTACTGCAGTCATGGGTTATCAGCTATAGTTAGTGCTATGCTCAGTCCCCATTGATCTACGTACTGCAGCCATGGGTTATCAGCTATAGTTAGCAATATGCTCAGCCCCCCATTGATGTACGTACTGCAGCCATGGGTTAACAGGTCTAGTTAGTGGTATTCATGGTCCTCCCATTGATGTACGTACTGCAGCCATGGGTTATCAGTTACAGTTAGTGCTGTTCATGATCGTCCCATTGATGTACATACTGTACCCATGGGTTAGCAGCTATAGTTAGTGCTATGCTCAGTCCCCCATTGACGTACATACTGCCACCATGGGTTATCATCTATAGTTAATGCTTTTTCAGTTCCCTAATTGATTGTGTACTGCAGCCATAGGTTATTAACTATAGTTAGCACTGTGCACAGTCTCCCTTTGATTTATGTACAGTAGCTGCGGGTTATCAGCTATAGCTATTGCTATGTACAAGCTCCCCTCACCACATTTTCATACAATAGCCATGCCTTGGGGTGTGGATACCCACACCTCTTGCAGCAAGTCCTTCAGATTTGCAGCTTGAACCCCTCCCCCCAAAAAAAACACATGCAGACATTAGAGTGCCATGCCAGTGTCATGGATTACCAGTTACACAAACACCAAAACATCTGCCTCATTGTCATATACAGCCACCATAGGGTTATTGGTGTTACTCATATACTTTACCAGGCAGGACTCTTTCCTTAACTCTTGGACGTTCCAGATTTTCATAGGCCGTACTGAAAATGTTCTGCTTCATTGCTGTATAGTTGTTAGTGGTGTTCTACAAAATGGCACTGTAGTTTTATGTGGTCCACACAAAAGTCACTTAACTCAGCAGTTACACTGATAAAGCCAGTTGGTGCCACTTTATGTTAATTGATGGTAGAGCACAACGTACTATCCATGCATGCCAGTACTAGTTATGTATGTCATGTTGAAAATGAATCATGTGACCTGTATGTTAAACCATACAACATGTGTGTACCCGCAGTATCACAGTGTAGTGCTACACTAAGGTCATAGCACCACCGTATGGCATTACATTAAGGAAGACGTGGTTAACAAATGATCACAGTGTAGTGCTAAACTAAGGTCATAGCACCACCGTATGGTATTACATTAAGCAAGATGTGATTAACAAATGACACAGTTTCACAGTGTAGTGCTACACTAAGGTCATAGCACTACTGTATGGTATTACATTAAGCAAGATGTGGTTAACAAATGACATAGTATCACAGTGTAGTGCTACACTAAGGTCATAGAACCACCGTATGGTATTACATTAAGCAAGATGTGGTTAACAAATGATCACAGTGTAGTGCTACACTAAGGTCATAGCACCACTGTATGGTATTACATTAAGCAAGATGTGGTTAACAAATGACATAGTATCACAGTGTAGTGCTACACTAAGGTCATAGCACCACCATATGGTATTACATTAAGCAAGATGTGGTTAACAAATTACACAGTTTCACAGTGTAGTGCTACACTAAGGTCACAGCACTACTGTATGGTATTACATTAAGCAAGATGTGGTTAATAAATGACATAGTATCACAGTGTAGTGCTACACTAAGGTCATAGCACCACGGTATGGTATTACATTAAGCAAGACGTGGCTAATAAATTATCACATTGTAGTGCTACACTAAGGTCATAGCACCACCATATGGTATTACATTAAGGAAGATGTGGTTAACAAATGATCACAGTGCAGTACTACACTGAGGTCATAGTACCACCGTATGGTATTACATTAAGCAAGACGTGGTTAACAAATGATCACAGTGTAGTGCTACACCTAGGTCATAGCACCACTGTATGGTATTACATTAAGCAAGATGTGGTTAACAAATGACATAGTATCACAGTGTAGTGCTACACTAAGGTCATAGCACCACTATGGTATTACATTAAGCAAGATGTGGTTAACAAATGACACAGTTTCACAGTGTAGTGCTACACTAAGGTCATAGCACTACTGTATGGTATTACATTAAGCAAGATGTGGTTAACAAATGACATAGTATCACAGTGTAGTGCTACACTAAGGTCATAGCACCACCGTATGGTATTACATTAAGCAAGATATGGTTAACAAATGATCACAGTGCAGTGCTACACTGAGGTCATAGCACCACTGTATGGTATTACATTAAGCAAGACGTGGTTAATAAATGATCACATTGTAGTGCTACACTAAGGTCATAGCATCACAGTATGGTATTACATTAAGCAAGATGTGGTTAGCAAATGATCACAGTGTAGTGCTAGACTAAGGTCATAGCACCACCGTATGGTATTACATTAAGCAAGATGTAGTTAACAAATGATCACAGTGTAGTGCTACACTAAGGTCATAGCACCACCATATGGTATTACATTAAGCAAGATGTGGTTAACAAATGACATAGTATCACAGTGTAGTGCTACACTAAGGTCATAGCACCACCGTATGGTATTACATTAAGCAAGATGTGGTTAACAAATGACACAGTTTCACAGTGTAGTGCTACACTAAGGTCATAGCACTACTGTATGGTATTACATTAAGCAAGATGTGGTTAACAAATGACATAGTATCACAGTGTAGTGCTACACTAAGGTCATAGCACCACCGTATGGTATTACATTAAGCAAGATGTGGTTAACAAATGATCACAGTGTAGTGCTACACTAAGGTCATAGCACCACTGTATGGTATTACATTAAGCAAGATGTGGTTAACAAATGACATAGTATCACAGTGTAGTGCTACACTAAGGTCATAGCACCACCGTATGGTATTACATTAAGCAAGATCTGGTTAACAAATTACACAGTTTCACAGTGTAGTGCTACACTAAGGTCATAGCACTACTGTATGGTATTACATTAAGCAAGATGTGGTTAACTAATGACATAGTATCACAGTGTAGTGCTACACTAAGGTCATAGCACCACTGTATGGTGTTACATTAAGCAAGACGTGGTTAACAAATGATCAAAGTGTAGTGCTATACTAAGGTCATAGCACCACCGTATGGTATTACATTAAGCAAGATGTGGTTAATAAATGATCACAGTGCAGTGCTACACTGAGGTCATAGCACCACCGTATGGTATTACATTAAGCAAGACGTGGTTAACAAATGATCACAGTGTAGTGCTACACTAAGGTCATAGCACCACCGTATGGTATTACATTAAACAAGATGTGGTTAACAAATGATCACAGTGTAGTGCTACACTAAGGTCATAGCACCACCTTATGGTATTACATTAAGCAAGATGTGGTTAACAAATGATCACAGTGTAGTGCTAAACTGACGTCATAGCACCACCATATGGTATTACATTAAGCAAGATGTGGTTAACAAATGACACAGTTTCACAGTGTAGTGCTACACTAAGGTCATAGCACTACTGTATGGTATTACATTAAGCAAGATGTGGTTAACAAATGACATAGTATCACAGTGTAGTGCTACACTAAGGTCATAGCACCACCGTATGGTATTACATTAAGCAAGACGTGGTTAACAAATGATCACAGTGTAGTGCTACACTAAGGTCATAGCACCACTGTATGGTATTACATTAAGCAAGATGTGGTTAACAAATGACATAGTATCACAGTGTAGTGCTACACTAAGGTCATAGCACCACCATATGGTATTACATTAAGCAAGATGTGGTTAACAAATGACACAGTTTCACAGTGTAGTGCTACACTAAGGTCATAGCACTACTGTATGGTATTACATTAAGCAAGATGTGGTTAACAAATGACATAGTATCACAGTGTAGTGCTACACTAAGGTCATAGCACCACGGTATGGTATTACATTAAGCAAGACGTGGTTAATAAATGATCACATTGTAGTGCTACACTAAGGTCATAGCACCACCATATGGTATTACATTAAGCAAGATGTGGTTAACAAATAATCACAGTGTAGTGCTACACTAAGGTCATAGCACCACCGTATGGTATTACATTAAGCAAGGTGTGGTTAGCAAATGATCACAGTGTAGTGCTACACTAAGGTCATGGCACTACTGTATGGTATTACATTAAGCAAGATGTGGTTAACAAATGACATAGTATCACAGTGTAGTGCTACACTAAGGGCATAGCACCACCGTATGGTATTACATTAAGCAAGACGTGGTTAACAAATGATCACAGTGCAGTGCTACACTGAGGTCATAGCACCACCGTATGGTATTACATTAAGCAAGACGTGGTTAACAAATGATCACAGTGTAGTGCTACACTAAGGTCATAGCACCACCGTATGGTATTACATTAAACAAGATGTGGTTAACAAATGATCACAGTGTAGTGCTACACTAAGGTCATAGCACCACCGTATGGTATTACATTAAGCAAGACGTGGTTAATAAATGATCACATTGTAGTGCTACACTAAGGTCATAGCACCACCGTATGGTATTACATTAAGCAAGATGTGGTTAGCAATGATCACAGTGTAGTGCTAGACTAAGGTCATAGCACCACTGCATGGTATTACATTAAGCAAGATGTGGTTAACAAATGATCACAGTGTAGTGCTACACTAAGGTCATAGCACCACCATATGGTATTACATTAAGCAAGATGTGGTTAACAAATGACATAGTATCACAGTGTAGTGCTACACTAAGGTCATAGCACCACCGTATGGTATTACATTAAGCAAGACATGGTTAACAAATGATCAAAGTGTAGTGCTATACTAAGGTCATAACACCACCGTATGGTATTACATTATGCAAGACGTAGTTAACAAATGATCACAGTGTAGTGCTACACTAAGGTCATAGCACCACCTTATGGTATTACATTAAGCAAGACGTGGTTAACAAATGATCACAGTGTAGTGCTAAACTGAGGTCATAGCACCACCATATGGTATTACATTAAGCAAGATGTGGTTAACAAATGACACAGTTTCACAGTGTAGTGCTACACTAAGGTCATAGCACTACTGTATGGTATTACATTAAGCAAGATGTGGTTAACAAATGACATAGTATCACAGTGTAGTGCTACACTAAGGTCATAGCACCACGGTATGGTATTACATTAAGCAAGACGTGGTTAATAAATGATCACATTGTAGTGCTACACTAAGGTCATAGCACCACCATATGGTATTACATTAAGCAAGATGTGGTTAGCAAATGATCACAGTGTAGTGCTACACTAAGGTCATAGCACCACTGTATAGTATTACATTAAGCAAGATGTGGTTAACAAATGACATAGTATCACAGTGTAGTGCTACACTAAGGTCATAGCACCACCGTATGGTATTACATTAAGCAAGATGTGGTTAACAAATGACACAGTTTCACAGTGTAGTGCTACACTAAGGTCATAGCACTACTGTATGGTATTACATTAAGCAAGATGTGGTTAACAAATGACATAGTATCACAGTGTAGTGCTACACTAAGGGCATAGCAGCACCGTATGGTATTACATTAAGCAAGATGTGGTTAACAAATGATCACAGTGCAGTGCTACACTGAGGTCATAGCACCACCGTATGGTATTACATTAAGCAAGACGTGGTTAACAAATGATCACAGTGTAGTGCTACACTAAGGTCATAGCACCACCGTATGGTATTACATTAAACAAGATGTGGTTAACAAATGATCACAGTGTAGTGCTACACTAAGGTCATAGCACCACCGTATGGTATTACATTAAGCAAGACGTGGTTAATAAATGATCACATTGTAGTGCTACACTAAGGTCATAGCACCACCGTATGGTATTACATTAAGCAAGATGTGGTTAGCAAATGATCACAGTGTAGTGCTAGACTAAGGTCATAGCACCACTGCATGGTATTACATTAAGCAAGATGTGGTTAACAAATGATCACAGTGTAGTGCTACACTAAGGTCATAGCACCACCATATGGTATTACATTAAGCAAGATGTGGTTAACAAATGACATAGTATCACAGTGTAGTGCTACACTAAGGTCATAGCACCACCGTATGGTATTACATTAAGCAAGACATGGTTAACAAATGATCACAGTGTAGTGCTATACTAAGGTCATAACACCACCGTATGGTATTACATTATGCAAGACGTAGTTAACAAATGATCACAGTGTAGTGCTACACTAAGGTCATAGCACCACTGTATGGTATTACATTAAGCAAGGTGTGGTTAGCAAATGATCACAGTGTAGTGCTACACTAAGGTTATAGCACCACTGTATGGTATTACATTAAGCAAGATGTGGTTAACAAATGACATAGTATCACAGTGTAGTGCTACACTAAGGTCATAGCACCACTGTATGGTATTACATTAAGCAAGACGTGGTTAACAAATGATCACAGTGTAGTGCTACACTAAGGTCATAGCACCACCGTATGGTATTACATTAAGCAAGACGTAGTTAACAAATTATCACAGTGTAGTGCTACGCTAAGGTCATAGCACCACCATATGGTATTACATTAAGCAAGATGTGGTTAACAAATGACATAGTATCACAGTGTAGTGCTACACTAAGGTCATAGCACCACCGTATGGTATTACATTAAGCAAGATGTGGTTAACAAATGATCACAGTGTAGTGCTACACTAAGGTCATAGCACTACTGTATGGTATTACATTAAGCAAGATGTGGTTAACAAATGACATAGTATCACAGTGTAGTGCTACACTAAGGTCATAGCACCACCATATGGTATTACATTAAGCAAGACGTGGTTAACAAATGATCACAGTGTAGTGCTACACTAAGGTCATAGCACCACTGTATGGTATTACATTAAGCAAGATGTGGTTAACAAATGACATAGTATCACAGTGTAGTGCTACACTAAGGTCATACCACCACCGTATGGTATTACATTAAGCAAGATCTGGTTAACAAATGACACAGTTTCACAGTGTAGTGCTACACTAAGGTCATAGCACTACTGTATGGTATTACATTAAGCAAGATGTGGTTAACTAATGACATAGTATCACAGTGTAGTGCTACACTAAGGTCATAGCACCACTGTATGGTATTACATTAAGCAAGACGTGGTTAACAAATGATCAAAGTGTAGTGGTATACTAAGGTCATAGCACCACCGTATGGTATTACATTAAGCAAGATGTGGTTAATAAATGATCATAGTGCAGTGCTACACTGAGGTCATAGCACCACCATATGGTATTACATTAAGCAAGACGTGGTTAACAAATGATCACAGTGTAGTGCTACACTAAGGTCATAGCACCACCGTATGGTATTACATTAAACAAGATGTGGTTAACAAATGATCACAGTGTAGTGCTAAACTGAGGTCATAGCACCACCATATGGTATTACATTAAGCAAGATGTGGTTAACAAATGACACAGTTTCACAGTGTAGTGCTACACTAAGGTCATAGCACTACTGTATGGTATTACATTAAGCAAGATGTGGTTAACAAATGACATAGTATCACAGTGTAGTGCTACACTAAGGTCATAGCACCACCGTATGGTATTACATTAAGCAAGATGTGGTTAACAAATGATCACAGTGTAGTGCTACACTAAGGTCATAGCACCACTGTATGGTATTACATTAAGCAAGATGTGGTTAACAAATGACATAGTATCACAGTGTAGTGCTACACTAATGTCATAGCACCACCATATGGTATTACATTAAGCAAGATGTGGTTAACAAATGACACAGTTTCACAGTGTAGTGCTACACTAAGGTCATAGCACTACTGTATGGTATTACATTAAGCAAGATGTGGTTAACAAATGACATAGTATCACAGTGTAGTGCTACACTAAGGTCATAGCACCACCGTATGGTATTACATTAAGCAAGACGTGGTTAATAAATGATCACATTGTAGTGCTACACTAAGGTCATAGCACCACCATATGGTATTACATTAAGCAAGATGTGGTTAACAAATAATCACAGTGTAGTGCTACACTAAGGTCATAGCACCACCGTATGGTATTACATTAAGCAAGGTGTGGTTAACAAATGATCACAGTGTAGTGCTACACTAAGGTCATAGCACCACTGTATAGTATTACATTAAGCAAGATGTGGTTAACAAATGACATAGTATCACAGTGTAGTGCTACACTAAGGTCATAGCACCACCGTATGGTATTACATTAAGCAAGATGTGGTTAACA
The DNA here is from genome assembly GCF_019279795.1 of Protopterus annectens. NCBI lineage: Eukaryota > Metazoa > Chordata > Ceratodontiformes > Protopteridae > Protopterus > Protopterus annectens. The sequence continues at coordinate 914,813,488 of NC_056733.1, forward strand.
AATTACACAGTTTCACAGTGTAGTGCTACACTAAGGTCATAGCACTACTGTATGGTATTACATTAAGCAAGATGTGGTTAACAAATGACATAGTATCACAGTGTAGTGCTACACTAAGGTCATAGCACCACGGTATGGTATTACATTAAACAAGACATGGTTAACAAATGATCACATTGTAGTGCTACACTAAGGTCATAGCACCACCATATGGTATTACATTAAGCAAGATGTGGTTAACAAATAATCAGTGTAGTGCTACACTAAGGTCATAGCACCACCATATGATATTACATTAAGCAAGGTGTGGTTAGCAAATGATCACAGTGTAGTGCTACACTAAGGTCATAGCACCACTGTATAGTATTACATTAAGCAAGATGTGGTTAACAAATGACAGTATCACAGTGTAGTGCTACACTAAGGTCATAGCACCACCGTATGGTATTACATTAAGCAAGATGTGGTTAACAAATGACACAGTTTCACAGTGTAGTGCTACACTAAGGTCATAGCACTACTGTATGGTATTACATTAAGCAAGATGTGGTTAACAAATGACATAGTATCACAGTGTAGTGCTACACTAAGGGCATAGCACCACCGTATGGTATTACATTAAGCAAGACGTGGTTAACAAATGATCACAGTGCAGTGCTACACTGAGGTCATAGCTCCACCGTATGGTATTACATTAAGCAAGACGTGGTTAACAAATGATCACAGTGTAGTGCTACACTAAGGTCATAGCACCACCGTATGGTATTACATTAAACAAGATGTTGTTAACAAATGATCACAGTGTAGTGCTACACTAAGGTCATAGCACCACCGTATGGTATTACATTAAGCAAGACGTGGTTAATAAATGATCACATTGTAGTGCTACACTAAGGTCATAGCACCACCGTATGGTATTACATTAAGCAAGATGTGGTTAGCAAATGGTCACAGTGTAGTGCTAGACTAAGGTCATAGCACCACTGCATGGTATTACATTAAGCAAGATGTGGTTAACAAATGATCACAGTGTAGTGCTACACTAAGGTCATAGCACCACCATATGGTATTACATTAAGCAAGATGTGGTTAACAAATGACATAGTATCACAGTGTAGTGCTACACTAAGGTCATAGCACCACCGTATGGTATTACATTAAGCAAGACATGGTTAACAAATGATCACAGTGTAGTGCTATACTAAGGTCATAACACCACCGTATGGTATTACATTATGCAAGACGTAGTTAACAAATGATCACAGTGTAGTGCTACACTAAGGTCATAGCACCACCATATGGTATTACATTAAGCAAGATGTGGTTAACAAATGATCACAGTGCAGTGCTACACTAAGTTCATAGCACCACCATATGGTATTACATTAAGCAAGATGTGGTTAACAAATGACATAGTATCACAGTGTAGTGCTACACTAAGGTCATAGCACCACTGTATGGTATTACATTAAGCAAGACGTGGTTAACAAATGATCACAGTGTAGTGCTACACTAAGGTCATAGCACCACCGTATGGTATTACATTAAGCAAGACGTAGCTAATAAATGATCACAGTGTAGTGCTACACTAAGGTCATAGCACCACCGTATGGTATTACATTAAGCAAGATGTGGTTAACAAATGACATAGTATCACAGTGTAGTGCTACACTAAGGTCAGAGCACCACCGTATGGTATTACATTAAGCAAGATGTGGTTAACAAATGACACAGTTTCACAGTGTAGTGCTACACTAAGGTCATAGCACTACTGTATGGTATTACATTAAGCAAGATGTGGTCAACAACTGACATAGTATCACAGTGTAGTGCTACACTAAGGTCATAGCACCACCGTATGGTATTACATTAAGCAAGACGTGGTTAACAAATGATCAAAGTGTAGTGCTACACTAAGGTCATAGCACCACCGTATGGTATTACATTAAGCAAGATGTGGTTAACAAATGATCACAGTGTAGTGATACACTAAGGTCATAGCACCACCGTATGGTATTACATTAAACAAGATGTGGTTAACAAATGATCACAGTGTAGTGCTACACTAAGGTCATAGCACCACCGTATGGTATTACATTAAGCAAGACGTGGTTAATAAATGATCACATTGTAGTGCTACACTAAGGTCATAGCACCACCGTATGGTATTACATTAAGCAAGATGTGGTTAGTAAATGATCACAGTGTAGTGCTACACTGAGGTCATAGCACCACTGTATGGTATTACATTAAGCAAGATGTGGTTAACAACTGATCACAGTGTAGTGCTACACTAAGGTCATAGCACCACCATATAGTATTACATTAAGCAAGATGTGGTTAACAAATGACATAGTATCACAGTGTAGTGCTACACTAAGGTCATAGCACCACCATATGGTATTACATTAAGCAAGATGTGGTTAACAAATGACACAGTTTCACAGTGTAGTGCTACACTAAGGTCATAGCACTACTGTATGGTATTACATTAAGCAAGATGTGGTTAACAAATGACATAGTATCACAGTGTAGTGCTACACTAAGGTCATAGCACCACCGTATGGTATTACATTAAGCAAGACGTGGTTAACAAATGATCACAGTGTAGTGCTACACTAAGGTCATAGCACCACTATATGGTATTACATTAAGCAAGATGTGTTTAACAAATGACATAGTATCACAGTGTAGTGCTACACTAAGGTCATAGCACCACCGTATGGTATTACATTAAGCAAGACGTGGTTAATAAATGATCACATTGTAGTGCTACACTAAGGTCATAGCACCACCGTATGGTATTACATTAAGCAAGATGTGGTTAACAAATGATCACAGTGCAGTGCTACACTGAGGTCATAGCACCACTGTATGGTATTACATTAAGCAAGACGTGGTTAACAAATGATCACAGTGTAGTGCTACACTAAGGTCCTAGCACCACCGTATGGTATTACATTAAGCAAGATGTGGTTAACAAATTATCACAGTGTAGTGCTACACTAAGGTCATAGCACCACCATATGATATTACATTAAGCAAGATGTGGTTAGCAAATGATCACAGTGTAGTGCTAGACTAAGGTCATAGCACCACTGTATGGTATTACATTAAGCAAGATGTGGTTAACAAATGATCACAGTGTAGTGCTACACTAAGGTCATAGCACCACCATATGGTATTACATTAAGCAAGATGTGGTTAACAAATGACATAGTATCACAGTGTAGTGCTACACTAAGATCATAGCACCACCGTATGGTATTACGTTAAGCAAGACATGGTTAACAAATGATCACAGTGTATTGCTACACTATGGTCATAGCACCACTGTATGGTATTACATTAAGCAAGATGTAGTTAACAAATGATCACAGTGTAGTACTACACTAAGGTCATAGCACCACTGTATGGTATTACATTAAGCAAGACGTGGTTAACAAATGACATAGTATCACAGTGTAGTGCTACACTAAGGTCATAGCACCACCGTATGGTATTACATTAAGCAAGATGTGGTTAACAAATGATCACAATGTAGTGCTACACTTAAGGTCATAGCACCACCATATGGTATTACGTTAAGCAAGACGTGGTTAACAAATGATCACAGTGTAGTGCTACACTAAGGTCATAGCACCACCGTATGGTATTACATTAAGCAAGACGTGGTTAATAAATGACATAGTATCTCAGTGTAGTGCTACACTAAGGTCATAGCATCACCGTATGGTATTACATTAAGCAAGACATGGTTAACAAATGATCTCCATGTACTTGTGGATATCATTTTGCTTCTTTAGTGAACCTGATCATAGCTGTCAACTCCTTAATGCAAGAATCAAGGACAAAACCAGAAAGTAGTAGGAGACAGAGGCCCAAACTGAGGGACATATTTTAAATATTGTTCTTATATACTTACAAAGTAAAGTTGAATAACAGATTTTGCATTAGCATACATTTTCTGAAGGATATGAAGTCTAAAACTCAAATGTGTGCCATTATTCATTGACTGCATTCCTTAATCATATGTCAGAAAAACACATATTTTAAGAGGAACAGACCAAGAATATGAGGCAAAAATCAGGAACATTCTGTGATATCAGAGAATGTTGAGAGCTATGGACCTGACTGAGCAGTCATGGCTTCTTCAGACAGCCGAGAATGCAGACCTACAACTTGGTCTGTCAGTGAGAGCATGATTTCCTGTTATTTGTTTACACGAGTTTCAGGGAGCAGCTGCCAGGGCATTATGCTGACTTGGTGTATAAAGTGGATGCCTAGCATAACCTGGCTAATACGATGAATAATTCCAGTCACATCACCTATTCTGATTAGCTGAACCAGCATTGGTACAGTGATCTGAAGCAGTGCCACCCTGATCTACTTCACCAGTGGGGAGGCAGAGGTTGAGGATAGGGAGCCTGAAATGTACTGTCAGCTTTTTTTTTTTTTTTAGTAATATTGTCTTCCATTATTTTAACTGTTGTAAACCTAAGAGTACATAGAGATCTTCCCGCAATGGAGGAGCAACAGCTGAACATGGTTGGGTGCCACAGAAGGAGGTAGCACCTTTTCCAGCTGCAGTGTGTGTGTATATGACATCTGTGCCAGTCCACTGTATAACTGTGACTGTGTTTCCAGTGTATGTGTGTGTGGTAATTTTTCCCATTGTGTCATCCTTCTGTAGGTCCAGTGATGGAGGGGTAGATGCATTCATCTTAGTCTGATCTGATGCTATCCATGTAATTATTCATCACAGATGAGTCTTGGATCCAACCTCGGATCTGAGCCAACAACTTCTCAGACAGATCCAGAGTTCAAGCTCATCCCCTTCTCCTAAACCCTTGCTACCCTCTAACACTCAGATCTCATTTGCCACTGAAACACTTGAGAAGTGATCCAGACTCAAACTTAGTGATTTTCAGATGTGTCTTATTTCTTGGGTTTTTGCTCTTTTTATGGTATCTTTCTATCCTTAACTTTTCTATTTATAGTTTAATTGAATTACCTCCCCAGTTAGACCTTTTCGGTTTAGTTAGGTTTCCCATCCCTCCCTTCCGGTGCTTGGCACTTTGCACCTTTTCCTTTCTTAAAGTAGTTTCTACAAAAAAAAATCTTTCTATCCTTGCTTTCTTCTTAGTGAGTGTTTTACAGCTGGTGTGTGTGTGTGTGTTTTCTCTTAGCATGACTAAAAAGCCTTTGGGGTTTAAAATATGCTGCTCCTTCAGTTGGAAGATGCCATGTTCCGACTCACATGAGGAGTGTCTGTATTGTTTAGGGTCTGCGCACCTGAAGGTTGAAGGTGACATTTGCACCACATTCAACCCCATGGCCCTCACAGAGCACTGCAACAAGCTTTTACTAAAGGGCTTGGCTCAGGATGGTCCTCTGCCTTTGGACTCCCATTCCAAACCCTCACATGAGCCTAAGAAGACACCTCCTTCTCCCTCAGAGGGATTCTCTTCTCTTCCAAAAAAGATGAGGCTGTCAGATCGCAGATCCCCGGATCTGATTCCAGCCTCTTCAGCTTTGGATACTAGGTCTGCTGTTCCGAGAGCTTTGGATCAGACTCTCGGATCCAAGGACTCAGCTGGTAGGAACAGGCCATCACTGGATCCGTCCAGTTTTTTGGATTCGTCTGACATGCCCTCCAAACCTTCGGATCTTAATAGGTTGTTGGATTTGACAATTCTGTTGGATCCCATTGTCACTGAGGGTTCCCCTTCTCAGTCCTCCAGGAGGTTGGAACCGAGTCTTAGGAGCCAGTCTCCTTCTCAGGGCCATAGGACTGTGGGATCCAAGGTTGGATCCCCAGGAAGAACTGGCCACTCTTCAGCTTTGTCCAGATCCTTCAGACGTCTCCTTTCCTCAGACATGGATAGGATGATGAGGAGTTTCCTCAAGGCCCAAATCGAGTTGGGCTTGCTGCCGTACCCTGCCCATGTGGCTAGAGGAACCTCTCCATCCACAGGAATCCACTCTCCTCTTCCAATGGCAGTTACTTCTCCTTCTTCTCAAGGTCCTCTGTAGCCTTTCTAGGGATTGGGCGCCTGGGCCTTATCATCCATCCAGGGTCAGCTCTCCCGTGAGTGCCTTCAGATGGGCACTGACTCACTTGGGGTACCCATCCCTTCTGAGTCCTCCCCTGAGCCCACCGTGGAAGATCCCCCTCAGAAGAGAACTTGTAAGAGGAGGCACTTTGACTCCCCCAGAGAGTCCCTCCCTGAGGACACAGATTTTGAGGAAGGAGATGTGTCCCCCAGACTTCCACCAGAGGAGGTTTCCTTGGGAGACATCCTGGAAGTTCTCAAACAGAGAGGTGGATGGTTTTCTCCATCCCTGTCTTCAGAAGAGTCCATGTTCCTGAAGGACTTCAGGACAGACCCATTTTCTACCTAGGTTTCCCCCCCTCCTGACGTGCTTGTGGACCTTATTGCCTGCAGGTCTTGGAAGGAGCCGGATACAGTGGAACTTGTGCCTAAAAAAGCAGATAAGTTCCTCAGTCCTCCTAAGGATAGGTCTTTTTGGAGTAAAGGGGTTCTCGTTAATGCCATCATGATGGCTGCTGCTACTAAAAAGGAGCTAGCTAAGCAAATCTTCTCAGTCCATCCCCAGAACAGGGAGTCCCGGGCGATTGACCATTTTTGAAAGCATGTGTTTGCCTCAGCTACTTTTGGCATGAGAGCAACAAATTATTTGGCCCACTTTATCTGGCTTCAGAGGGATTTGGTTTCGAAGCTTACCACTTCCTTGTCAGAGTTGTTGCCTCCAGAGAACCTCAAGTTAGTCTCTCTGAGGCTGTCCACTCTTAATTCTTTAGCTAATGCTTTGATGAGGCTGATCTCTATTACTGCAGAGGCCACCTCGAGTGGCAGGCACTGACATTGTTATCCAACGGCATGCCTGGCTTTGTCTTTGCAGGTTTCCGGAACCCTTTAAGGTGTCATTCACTAATGCCCCCTTTGATGGTTCCACTTTGTTTGGAATATCTGTTAAGGAAACTTTAACCTGCAGTGAGCAGGAAGGCAAAACTCATTCTGTGGGAGGGATCAAGTTTTCTACTTCCCAGCGTTCCTTTTCTAACACTCAGAGGGGAAGTAAGAAGTTTTGGTTCTGGAGGATTCAGTCTTCCTTTCAGGATGCTCCCTAGGAATCCTCTTCCACAGGCCATGGCAGGGGATTCAACAGTAGATGCTGCCCTAGGGGTAGAGGGGGCCTGCAGAACCAGGCCTCCTGAGAACCTTTCTTGGAGAAGCCCTTTCAGTGCTCCTGAGGCACTGCCAGACTGTCCTTCCCTCGAGGTAGATGAGGGTCATCTCTCCCTTCACCCACTAGCCTGGACAAGTCTCACCTCTGATCAGTGGGTGCTGAAAATTATTTCCAGGAGTTACTCCATTCTCTTCTTCCAGCCCACCAAAGAACTTGGCCTATTTCGTGGTGCAAGAACTCCTTCGAAAAAGAGCCATTCAAGAGGTCCCAACAGGACAACGAGGTTCTGGAACATACTCTTGCTTCTTTTCGGTGCCAAAAAAGACCAGAGACCTGTGTCTGATTCTTGACTTCAGTGAGCTAAACCTGTCTATTGAGAAATCCAAGTTCTGTCTGGTCACTGTTCAGTCCATTCTGCCTCTCTTGCGCAAGGATGATTGGATGTGTTCAGTGGATCTCAAGGATGCATGCTATCATATAAAGATCAACAGATGCTCCAAGAAACACTTGCGCTTTCAGTTAGGGGCCAATCATTATCAATTCAGAGCCCTGCCCTTTGGACTCACCACAGCCTCCCCCGGTGTTTACCAAATGTATGGCAGTGGTGGCAGCTCACCTCTGGCTGCTGGGTTTCCCAGGTTTTTCCATATCTGGACAATTGTCTTCTCATGGCTTCCACAAGGCATTGACTAACACTGGTGATCAGGTATGTCCTCAGTCTTCTCCAACATCTAGGCATTACAGTGAATCTACCCAAGTCCAATTTAGTTCCGAGCCAAAACCTGGAGTTCTTCAGAGTCCCACTGGACATGGTGTTAGAGACAGCAGCACTGCCTTCCCGCAGAGTCCAACTGATTCGAGATCAGGTCTTGGGTCTCTCTTTTTCTGGATCTAGCATATCTGCCGGCTCATTTGATTCTCAAAATGCTAGGCTCCATGGTGGCTGCCATTCTGTTAGTGCCTCATGCCAGGTATCACATGCGAGTTCTGCAATGGACCCTGGCAGTCCAGTGGTCCATTCTGTCCCAGCCCATTTCTATGACAATAAAGTTGACTCAGATGTGCAGGAATCATCTTGCTTGATGGCTTCAGGTCTCAGGACCTACTTCTAGGCTGGCCATTTTGTCTCCCCTCACCCAAGGCCACAGTGAACACGGAAGCATCCCTGTTTGGGTGGGGGGAGGTGTTTTCAGGGCAGGATGGTACAAGACACGTGGTCCCTCATAGAGACCAAATTACACATAAACGTCCTGGACATGAGAGCAGTCTTTCTAACATTGCAATCCTTTCAGGAGTGCATCCCTCTGGGGACCATAGCCGTTCAGACCGACAACATGGCATTTGTCTGGTATATCAACAAGCAAGGGGGAACAAAGTCTTATCCTTTGTGCAGAAAGGCCAGGAGAGTGTGGGAATGGGCATTGTCTTCCAGGCATTTTCTTCTTGCAGATCATATACCCGGAAGTTCCAAAGTATTGGCCGACATACTCAGCAGGTCCATCAAGTCCTCACGATTGGTCCCTGCCTCTGTCAGTGATGAGGCAAATCTTCGAACATTGGGGTCAACCATGCTGTGACCTCTTTGCTTCCCCAGTCAACCAAAATGCAGCAATTAGTTTGCTCTGATCCCCCATCAGTGGAGTCACCCATGGATGCTGTTGCTCATGATTGGCCTCTGGGTCTCCTCTATGCTTACCTTCCTATTCCCCTAATACCTAAAGTCTTACAGAAAGCTCATCACCTGAAGACCTCTCTCATCCTCATTACCCCTTTCTGGCCTCGTCAGGCCTGGTTCTACTTCCTAAGGTCTCATCTGAAGTATCCACCTTGGATACTGGATCCCATTCCAGATCTTATTTCCCATCTCTGGGGGCTTCCACTTAACCAATCTCTGGACCCTTCACCTAACCACATGATTTCTCCAGTTCCAGTAATCCTTTTGCAATCCAGGCTTCCTTCCCCGGTGAGAAGCATTATTATGGCTTCTCAAAAGCCGTCTACACAGAAAGTATATTCCAGTAAATGGAAAAGGTTCTCCATTTGGGCCAGACAGCAGAATCTGGACCCCTTTTCAGCCCCTATTCCTGATATTTTGCTCTTCTTTTCTTCCCTTTTTCAGGATGGGGTGAGTTTTTCTACCATTAAGCTCCAGTTAGCTGCCGTCTCTAATTTCCATATCAACGATGAGCCTACCTTTTCTTCCAAACTGTGCAAAGCCTTTCTGAAAGGAGTTTTTCTTCTTAGACCTCCTATTAAACATCCATCCCTGCCATGGGATTTAATCTTGGTGCTGCAGTCCCTAATGCAAAAACCTTTTGAACCAGCTGGTTCATGTGATATTAAATTCCTTTCCTGGAAGATGGCCTTTTTAGTGGCCATTACTTCTGCCAAGAGGGTCTCAGAACTTCAGGCTGTGTGCATTAAGCCACCATTCATGATCTTTCATAAGAACAGGGTGTCTCTTAGAGCAAATCCTTCCTTTCTCCCTAAAGTGGCCTCGGAAGTTAATCACAATGAATCAGTTCAATTACTGGTCTTCTTCCCTAATTACACTAATAAAGGAGAATATATCTTGCACTGTTTAGATGTCTACAGGGTGTTGTGCTTTTATCTAAAAAGGACTGAGGAGTTTAGAAAGTTGGACAAACTCTTTGTGGTCTTCTCTCAAAACAGAAAGAGCCAGGCAGTTTCCAAAGTGACTATTTCCAGGTGGATTGCTAGTTGTATTTCCTTCATTTATGCTATTCATCATTTAGAACAATCCAGACCATTTAAGGCCCACTCTACTAGGTCTGTTGATATGTCATCAGCTTTCTTGGTTAGACTTCCCCTTGATGAGATTTGTGCTGCTGCGGCTTGGTCTAGTCCACATACTTTCATTTTGCATTACAAATTGGACTTTGTGTCCAGGACCAGGGCTTCCTTTAGTTCCTCCTTACTTCCGCATATCCATCCTTAAGGCCACCCATTGCTCCTAGTAGCTGGGGATTCTGACCATCTGTGAGAAATAATGATTAGTTGAAACGCAGAAACAAGGTGCAACAGAAGACCAAAACCTCACCAAATACAACCCATTTCAGCCTCACCAGAATCCCCAGAAGGAAGGGTGAAGGAGGGCAGGAATGTGATGAATAATGATACTGGTAGCACAGATGTTGGGTTATGTACTTACCATAACTTGACATCTGTGCTACCAGTGTCATTATTCATCACAGTCCCGCCCTCCTTCACCCTTCCTTCTGGGAATTCTGGTGAGGCTGAAATGGCTTATATTTGGTGAGGTTTTGGTCTTCTGTTGCAGCTTGTTTCTGCATTTCAACTAATTTAGCAAACTCAATTTGAGGGTTAGAAGGTAGCTAGGGATTATGGGAAGGGGAGGAGCATGAGCAATGGACCTGTCTGAGAAGTTGCTGGCTTGGATCCGAGGTCGGATCCAAGACCCATCTGTGATGAATAATGACACTGGATAGCACAGATGCCAAGTTATGATAAGTACATAACTCTTTTTTTTGGCTGCTGCTTATATTATAACACTAGGTTTCTAGTGGCTGTCAGGGCTGCCTCTTCCCTGTTGGAGGCAATGTTGAGGGTCACTAGTATCCTACATTTCTGTTTTTCAGGAAAGGGGTGAAGGTTTTTCTCTTGAAGATGGATGGGAGGAGTCTGTAGTGGTCTATTTTTTACACTTCTTTATTAAATCATCACATTTTAAACTCTTACCTGACTTTAAAAATAATAATGGGAAATAAAACAAAGAACAATAACAATTGTCTTAAAGTATACATACGTTTTCTTTTTCTAACAATTTCCTTCATTCCAACATTACATAAGTTGCTCAGTTCTTGCACTCACGTAAACCTCATTCCTCTTTTTTTAAACACCTTTATTGAATTATCACTTGTTGCATAGGCAAACTTACATTTATATAAAGGCAATCAAACCAAAGTAACAGGTTCACATTAACAAACGTTCTACATCACATATACTGTTATATATTATATAATCTAAGCAAGAATACATAAAGTATTCACTTCCTGACTTTTCCTAAACCTCATTCCTCCCACAAAACGTTTTTGCATGGATTGCTCCCACAATTTCTATTTTTCTGTGTTATTTACTGCTATCATTTTCTAAAGATCCTACTTCCTGTTCTTTTATCTCTGTTACAATATTTAGTACTTTGAGTATAGTTGGTTTAGATTTTGATTTTCTAGTAATTGCTTTTTTGGAAGCACCAGAATTAAACTTAACAAGGCAGTTCTGATATTGTATCACAGCTCAAAAAGATCATTTCCTTAGTTACACTCATTTGCTTGCCCAGTACTTCTGACAAAGTCTGCCAATTCATTACATTCCCAAAACATATTTCTCAGTTACCTCTTTCTCCCCATCACACCTCCAACATTTGTTAGCTGCATGAGGAAAAATACTTTGTGGCGTCTGCTTTGCGGTATAAAAATATCTATACAAACATTTCCAGACAAAAATTCTAAATCTAGATTTTTTTGTATATTTGGGAACCATATATATGTCCTCCCATTGTTTCTTTGGGAAGAGAGATTAGATATGCAGTTCACAATCTTTTCTGACCTCTTCTGATTGATTCCTATAGTTATTGTGCAATATTTTATATGCCCTACTAATTATCTCTTTTTTACTAGCATTGTCTGTTCTAAATTCAATTAAAAACTAAACAACTTCAGGTCTTTCACTTAAGATTCTCCAATCTCTTTTTTTGTCGATACTCTGATATCAATTCCTGATAGAAAATGCACTCACTAGCCTGCAATCCAAATGTCTTCTTGGCCTCTTCCCATTCTTTTACCTTTCCCTAATTATTTATTCCCAGTACCTGGGTTCCTTTGCCAGCTTCCTCCAGTAAATTCCAGCCCCTCTTGTCTGTTCTCTGCACCCCTAATTGCAGTCATCCCTCTCAGCAGAATCCACTTTCTCCATTCCTGTGTTGGCTTAGAACTCAGTATACCTTCTGCTGCTTTATGGGTATAATATTCTGTACGACTGTTGTTATTCACCTTAAGCAGCTGCGTTCACAATCCCATTCTTTTCTTGTTTCTTGAATTACCACCCTGCTTCTTCATCATCCCTTTCCACTTTGAGTTGTAGCTTTCTGTTTGTGTTATATATAAGAGCCCGAACTGCGTAGCTCTAAAATATCCCTTCAAATCAGATAATCTTAAATCTCCTCATTCTGTTGTGAGGATCAAGTTATCCAACTTGACTCTAGTCATCTTTCCCTCCCAAATTAAATCCTTCAACTGTTTATTAATTACTATCCCACAGCTTCTCCTCTGGTTGATAAAATATGCCTGACTTGTTGACTAGAAACATTTTGATACATGTATCTTGCTATCCATAGGCATGAGCTTCCCGTTTCTCAGTTTTTGTATTTTCTTTTTAGTCTCTTCTCACATATCTTTAGCTGTCCTAACAGAATATTGTTTAAACCATACTCGTCAGTGCTTCATTTTATTGTGTTCCCATAAATATGGGTATTGCTGATCCATTTCATGTGTGGGTACAAAGTTTATAACTATAGCCTTTGTTTTATTTTCATTAATATCATATCCTGAAAAAAGCTGGAACTGTATCAGAATGCTCCACAACACTGAAATGTCATTTTCTGGTTTCATCAGGTACAAAATAATATCTGCAAATAAAGCCAGCTTTTTGAACACCACACATATTATATCCTTAAATTTCGGAGACCCTTATTTTCTTGGCAAGTGGTTCTAAATATAATGCAAATAACAAAGGAGAGAGAGGACACTCTTTTCAGATATAACGTATCAGAGAGGAACCCTCCCACTTTGACTTTTGCCTTTGATCCCCAATATATCCTTCTAACTTACCTTATTATTGTATTAGGAAGTTCAAATGCTTCCATTGCCCTACTCATCAAATCCCAGCTTACTCTGTCAAATGCGTTCTGTGCATCAAGACCCACCAATAACAGTGGTATTTTCTTATATTGTGCTTCCCTCTAGATCATCATTGTTCTATTAATGTCGTCAAATGTTTGCCTCCCCTCCACAAAACCACATTAGTCCATATCTACCAATTTGTAGCATCACCTTTGCTATTCTTTTAGCCATTATAGACATAAACACTTTTTAATCATGGTTTAAAATTGAAATGGGTCTGTATGAACCTGGATCAGGTATTACCACCACCACAGTTTTTTCTAGGATGTTGGTATCTCCCCTTCTTTTAAAATGCTGTTAAACAAAACCTTGAAGACCTTTATCACTTTTTTTCCCTCCTAGCTTCCAAACTTCCAACAGACTACCATCTCTTCCTGGAGACTTTCCTGCAGCTTGACTATACATCACCATTTTTATCTCATCTCCTATCTTAAGTATTAGTTGTTGAGCCTCATCTATCTCTAAACTTGGCATATTTAAGTTTTCCATAAATATTTTCACTTGTACATTTTCTTGATTTCCCCAATTCTCTGCTTTATACAAATTTTCTTAAAATTTCCAAAATATCTTCAGTACCTCTACATGCTGCCTTGTTAGTTTTCTTGATATAGACTTCCTAAGTTTGGCAACAACCCTTTCTATTTACTGTTGCCTAAGTCATTGCACCAGAAATGTTTGTGCTGTGGAGTTACTATGAAAAAACAGTTGATTGACAGCAGTCTTTCTAAACTCATGCATATTATCCAGGTACTCCCTTATTTTCTCTTTAGCATTCTGCATTTGTACCTCTTCTTGTTCTGTGAGATGCCCCTTACTATGTAATAATTTACCCTTTGTCAGCCCCTCTAAATAATCCTTATTACTTCTTAACTAGATCTTTTTTCTTTTATGTCTACCCTATTTTTAAACCCCACTTTCATTTTATCCCACGCAGTCGCTATACCTTCGGGAGTACTTTTCTTCTCTAATAACTCCCAGATAATTTTCACTAAAAATTCCTTAAATTCATCTATTTTTAACAGGTAGGTGGGGAAGCGCTAGTGTCTCCTCTTTACTACATTACCCTGTAATTTTGTCTTTGTGATTATTAGCTCATGAGCTGAAATAGTTATTGAATGTGTATCAAAGTTCTCAATTAAGTGCACATGTTCCTGTGAAATATGATTTCTGTCCATTTTAGCCCAGTTGTTATACCTTGGAATAATATTTAAATTCTCTCCAAGTTCCTACTACTGAATTCATGTCTTTAATACCAAATATTTTCATAAATTTCTTTAGAAATCTACCATATTTTGGTATATTTTCCCTTCTAGCCCCCCCCCCACATGCATCCTTATTTTTATAACTCACATTCCATTCTCCACCTGTAAGTAATATTCCCTGCTGAATGCTGATTATTTCTCCTAACATTTTTAAGCTCAGTGGTAGCAGTTTTAGGTGGAATATAAATACATGCCAGTGTAATTATAATCCCTTGGCAGTAACCCCTTACTACAACAAATCTGCAATTATTATTGTTTTCAATTTCTGTCACTACTGGATCTCCTCTAGCAATTAATATAAGTACTCCTCTTTTCCTTTATTCCTGATATCCTGCAGGATATCAATCCTGAAATCCTTTCTTTATCAAATTAACATGCTCAGTTCTTTCCAAATGTGTCTCCTGTAGCATAGCTGTTTGCACTCTGCATTTCTTAATATAATAAAGTATTATTTCCTTTTTGTCTATACCTGTGAGATCATTCACATTCTAAGATAATATGGAAAGTGTCACCATTATGCTAAGAAGTAATTATTCTGACCTATTATATATGACTGCTTTTTAAATGTCTACTTCCAGCTTTTGTGATGCATGCACTCATTAATGTTTGGCAGGTTAACCCTTTACAAAGTCTTTTCTTATCATCAACATTGGAACCTGTGTCACATATTACACTTTTTGTTTTAATAAAAACCCTAAAAGAATGCCTCCAGACCACCACCATAACCTGTTAGCTTAATACAAACACACATGACTATGTACATCTTCAAATACACATTCCTCTTCCTGAACATTATTCTGCATGTGCTATCCTCACAAAGTCTGTTTATTTGTAAGGAATTTGCTCCTTCCCTTTTCTAAAGTCTTGCATCCTTTTCTTTTATCTTCTTTATAATATCCAGAACTTCCTTAATACTGGGGACAGATTTTGATTTCTGTTCTATAGTAATTGCTTTTTTGTAGCTAATAACCTTAAAATTAGTAAGGCCTTACTATGTCTAGGCAATTCAGATCCTGTATCTCTGCACAAAAGAATCATTTCTGCCAAAGTACTGTGTAGGGAATTTTTAAAATCTCTCAACTTATTATCTTTCTAAAAATATGTTCCCAAATGCATCTCTCTCTTCCCTATCACACCTCTACCATTTGCTGTCTACCTGATGAAAAATGCCCTGAAGTCTACCTGTGATATAAAATATCTATGTAATTATTTCCATGCAAAAGTTCTTAAACCTTCTGGACTTTGTTACATGAATGAGAGCTTAACACATTTCTTCCCATTGTCCCTGTGTAAATTGCCATTCCTTTCTCTTTTTCTCCAGTGTTTTCTAACATCCTATGAATGACACTTGTAGTTATCATCCAATATTTTACATGCCCTACTAATTATCCATTTTTAACAGCAGCTTCTGTTCTAGAATCAATTAAAAAGTCTACCAATATTCTGTAATTAGTCCCTGAGATGGAAGGCAGATTATAGTCTGCAGTCCAAACTTTCTGTTTATACCTCACCCCACTCTATTACCATTCCCTCGTGAGTTATTTGATTTCAAATACCTAGATTCCTTTGCTAATTTCCTCCAGTAAATTCTGCCCCCCCTTGCTTATTTTCTGTACTCCCACTTGCAGATAAACATATTGATAAAATCACCATTCTGCTTTCTCATGCTAGATTAGTTGTTAGAATACTCTTTGATTCTTTATGGATATAATATTCTGCATGATTATGTTCCTTATGAAGTTGCATCCAAAATCTGAGTCTCTGTTTATCTCTTTAACCCCCACCCTTTTCATCATCATCCTCTTCCAGCTTGATTTATAAACTTCTGCTTTAGTTGTGTATATCAGCCTTATTTGCATAGTTATAAGTACATATAGTTCTAAATTAACCTTTCAAAGCAGATATACCTATACCACCTTGTTCTGTGGGGAGAATAAGCATATCCCAATTAACTCTTGCCCTGTTCCCCTCGGAGATAAATTATTTCAAATGTTTATTAATTATCATCCAAAACATTTCAGCCAGTAGATCAAAATATGCCTGACCTATATATAAAACTAAGGGGACTAAACTCATTTTCACTATATTCTGCTATCTATATCCATGACCAAGGGTTTTCAGTTTCTCTAGTTTTATGTTACCATTTGTTCAGTTTCTTCCCACGTATCCCTGGCTACAATAACAGAATCCTTTTTAATCCATACACCTAAATACTTCATCTTATAAAGTCCCCATAAATATGACTATTGCTGAAAAAGTTCATGCATGGGTGCATAGTTTACTGCTATAGTCATTTTATCTTCATTTGTTTTATATCTCAAAAAACTTGAAGATGTCTCTAAATATTCAATGACACCTAAATGTGCTTTTCTGGATTTCTCAAGTACAAAACAATATGATCTGCAAATAAAACTGCCTTGTCTTATGTACTATACCAGTTATATCCATAAATTTGTAAATACCTTATTTTATTTGCCAACAACTGTAAATATAATGCAAATAGCAATGAGGAATGAAGACACCCCTTGAAAGAGAGGCACCGTCCTATTTTAAGACGAGCCTCTGACTCTTCATATATCCTCCTTATTAACCCTATTACTCTATAATGCAAATTCTGCCATTGCCCTACTCATGAAACTCAGCTGATTCTATCAAATGCTGTGTCTGCATAACCCACTAACAATAGCAGTATTTTCTTATTTATTTATTTAACATTTGTTTACCAGGAAAGTCTGACTGGGACAGAGCCCATTTTCAGCAGAGGCCCAGATGTGGAATGTGGGAAGAAACCAGAACATCCGGAGGAACCCCACAAGAACACAGGGAGGACATGCAAACTGTACACAGAAGACACCCCAGCCGAGAATCAAACCGGAGAACCTCTTGCTGTGAGGTGACAATGCTAAATGCTGCACCACTGCATCACCCATTATTCTCTGCTTGATTTGGATCATTAATATTCCATTAATGTTGTCAAACATTTGCTTTCTCTCCATAAAAATCACATTGATCCATTATCTATCAACTCTGGCAACACCTTTGCCATTCTCTTAATTACTATGCATACATTATAATAATCATTTAAAACTGAAATGTGTTTCTGTACGAAGCAAGATCTGAAGGGTCTTTAACCTGTTTGGGTAATAAAGCCATCAAAGCTTTATTCCAAGATGCTAGTACTACCTCCCTTAAAATATTGTTAAACAAATCTTACCAGGTCTTTATCATTTTCTTCCCTCTTAATTACCAAATTTCACAGGAATACCATATGATCATGGAGAGTCCCTTGATTGATTATATTTTACTATTCTTATCTCATCTGTTCTCATCATCAGCTATTATTTGTTGTGCCTAATCATCCTCTAACCTTGTCATAATTAAACCTTCCATAAATATATCCCTTTGTGCCTCTTCATAGTTTCCCAATTTCTCTGCTTTATATAAACTTTCATAACATTTCCAAAATGTCTTCAATACCTCTACAGGATCTCTTGTTATTTTTATTGTCATAGGCTGTCTAAGTTTGTTTAGAATTCTTTCTACTTTCTTCTAAATATATTGTTGTGCTAACCATTTTTGTACTGCAGATTTGTCCACAGAAATAGTTGTTTTAACAGCAAACTTTCTAAACTTGTGTAAATTATCCAAATACTTCCTTACTGTCTTTTCAACACTGTATTTGCTTCTGGTCTTCTTATATAAGATTCCCCTATCTGTAATATTTTAACTTTTGTCAACCCTGTAAATAATTCATATTACTTCTTTTTCGCTTTTCTTTCATTGTTAATTCTGCTGTGTTTTAAACTCATTTTTTTATTTTTATTTCACCCACTATTTCTACGGAAGTAATTTCGGTCTCCCATAACTCTTAAATCATATTCACTGCCCATTCCTTAAATTACTCTTTTTAACAGAATTAAGAAATGCCATTATCTCATTTTTATATCACTGAGCTGCATCTTTAGTTTAGATCTGATACAGTGGATGGTTCTCAGAGTTTTCAATTAAATATACTGCTTCCATGAAATATAATTTTATCTAGTTTAGCCCAGTTATTGCATTTTGGGAAATAATAAGTAAGCTATACCTGAATTCCTCCTACTGAATTCACATATTCTATACCAAATATTGTCATATACTTCAAAATTCTACCCACCTTTGTTAAAGTTTCCAATCTAGGCTTCTTGATACATCTTCATTATTGCAAATCAGGTTCCACTCCCCACCCATAAATAATTCTGCTTGTTGAAAACATACAGTTTCTCCCATAATTCTTCTAATTTTTATAACAGCATTTTAGGTAGAATATAAATACATGCTGGCTTAATCTTCCTCCCCTTTTTTCTTTTGTGTCACTACTAGAATTCCTCTTGCAGTCAGTATTATTACTCCCCTTTTGTCTTTTCTCCCTGATACTTTGCTGAACGTCCATCCTGAAATTCTTCCTTTGTCAAATTAACATGCTCATTTCTATTCAAATGTATCTCATGTAACACTGCTATTATCATCTACACTACACCCGTAAGGCCATTTACATTCCATGTTAATATTGACACAGCAGCAATTTGGATAAATAGCTATACCTTTTTTGAGTTTTTGTTTACAGTTTGCAGCTTGTATGTATAAACAAATATTTGGCAGGCTGAGCTTGTATATAGTTGCTTTTTCTCCTCTTTTCTGTTTGAACCTATTGTACTAAACCCTTGTACTAAACTTTTCAGTTTAATAAAAACAATTAAGGAAAAAAATGAAATATGTATTCTAAACCCCAACCCCTTGTAACTCACAGCAAACACACACAACTATATATGCTTTCCAGAAAAGAAGTTTAGTCTTTCAAATAGGTGCAGCCATTAGTTTAAAGTTATAGTTAACCATGCTAAAGTGCATGTTAAGGTCTGTATTCTATCTTAATCTGTTCTTATTTTACCTCCATTCTCCTCCCAGATGTGAAAAAAACAACTTGCATGCTTTCAGTAAAAATAAACTTTTATCTTTAAGAAAAAGTGCACTAGTTACCCTTAAATAAATTAACTACTTTCATATTCATATTAATTCATATAACAGTGCTAGGATAACTGCCCTTCTGTGCCATTTTAAGCCTAGCCAATTACCCCCTGTGAGAATAAAACCCTGCACTTTGTGTCTGTAAGGTAAACATTTTAACCATTATGCCAACCTCCTACATTGAGTATTGTTGTTTTGGAATCATTAAAGTACTATGCCTGCTGGGTGGAAACTACTTGTCTAGTTACTTCTTAGTGTTTCAAACTTTATTTGTTTTCACCAAACTGCTTGTCAACTTCCCTTTCAAAAGTTAATTGTGTTGCAGCTTATAAATTTGTAGTCTTATTGCATCAAACTAAAATCATTTGCTAATAGAAAAAAAAATCAGTTAGCAATTTTGGAAATGCAAAAAATAACACTTATAATTTTTACTCAGAAAACACTGGCCAGACCTATCATTTTTAATTACTTGCACCTGTTTGCTTCTTGTCTCCAACTAAAGGCAGGTGGTAATGGAAAATTAAGCAAGTAATAACTATGCAAATACAAGAATGAACTAACCCTTTCACAGATTTCATTTTGTCTTATTTTTCAAGCCTATTTGCGTAGAAAAAGTCCTTTGTAGCTTAAACTAAGGACATTTGTCTAAACACCCACTTCTATAAAAACAAGGGACATTATTTTCTTTTAATTCTACATATATGATCAATACACTTCTACAACCCCTCCCCCACTGTCCACGGCTGCATATTCCATGTGAGTGTTTAACTTGCTTTTTTTCCAGCCTTTCCTATGTTGTTAGTGTCAAATACAAAAAAGTGCTTTCTTACTTTAATATCACTAGCTTACACAGTCACTAATAAAAGTCACTTCACCTCATATTTATAATATCTCTTACTGCATTCTGTACAAAACTGATTTGCTATAGAACATGTCATTTTCATTATGAAATCTTTAGATAACTATTAAAAACAGTATTTACTTATAGTTACATATTC
Organism: Protopterus annectens; assembly: GCF_019279795.1. Classification (NCBI taxonomy): domain Eukaryota; kingdom Metazoa; phylum Chordata; order Ceratodontiformes; family Protopteridae; genus Protopterus; species Protopterus annectens. Next base: position 914,833,912 of record NC_056733.1, read on the forward strand.
AGTCTGTTCAGTGTCCTTCTAGACATTAATGACATGAAGTGGTATTTATGCTTTTTTCTCCCACTAATTTAACCCAGTCAGTGAACTTCCAGTCTTTTTCAGCCACTCATCTCAACACCAGTCTCTGGTTCAAGTCCAGGATACTTCTGATTTTTCTACTTTGCTCCTGTTTTATATGCTATATACACAAGCATTTTTATTTGGTGCAATGAAAAAGGTTACATTGGAAGAGTCTCTGTATGGATGATCGTATTGTCAGGTGAATAGGAAGTAGAGTTCCCTTCACCTTGCTGGCTCACTGTTTGTTGGCTAAATGTTTTGTTTCCTCCTTAGCCTGTTCTGCATACAACAAATGTCTTTGATCACCCAGGCAAAACATTTGAATGCAACTAAGCATAACAACTTGAATCCTAGACCTGCCCTCTGATTGCCAGGATAAACCTGCTTCTCTTCTGCCTGGCATATAGTAAATAATCAGTTTCCACAAACAGTCTGTTGTTCCCAGTTTTTAATATTTCCATTCTTCCACAGTTTTGCTTTTTAAGGAGCAGCTGTTTCTGCTGGTATGATTGCATTTTTACTAAAATAGATCTTTTTCTCATGGACAGATTTAAAGCATACACATGATGTGCCCTCTCAATTAACAATTTCTGCTGTGGAACATCAGCACAGTTGCTTATTTGTACTTTCATAAAATTAATGTGGTCTATTCCTTCCACTTTCTCTAGTTTAGTAAAAAGTCTCATGTTTTCTCTGCATGCTCTGTCTTCTAATTTTACTATTTTTTAATCATTTATTTTACATTAAGATGGTCTTTCTTTCATTCTAGGCTCTGATTTCTGCAGTTTTATCAGATCATCTGAATAACTCCTAAAAACTTCTAATAATTCTAATCACCTCTGAATAGATTGGATTTATTTATTTTTCCTCTAAGTTACTGGAAGCCTTTTCCAGTGCTAAAGCTGAACCTTGAACTGTTTTGCTGAACAGCTGCATAATTCTTCCTGACTCGAGCTTTTTGTTCTATTTTACCATTCATTTTCTCTTACTTTCTCCATATGTCGTCATTGCTGGGATCCAGGCAATATAATTACTAGCAAGTAGCTGAATGTTACCCAGATTGATACCTTTTTTGGCTTTATTAACAATTTCTCAGTTTCCACACTGCAAGAACTCTAATCAGCCTGCTGGGTCTTGTTCAGCCATCCTGGAAGTCCCTTTGCAGTGGTATTTTGACATGATTTGCAGAGGTTGGTGGCTGCCAAAGTGTGACAACAACTGGTTGCCCACCTCAGCAATGTGGTGTGCTTTGTAGTAAGATTCTTGGAGCCATGTGACTGTTAAGCTTTTCATACTGAGCCTCCAGGGGAGCAACTAGACCATACCTTCAACTATCCAGGTGAGTGATACCTGGGTTTGCTGCTGTCTGGGGCAACACAGCATGCAACATCCTGAACCCAACCCTAAATTCATCCGTATGTTTTCCTTTCCTTATGTGTCATTTGCCACTATTTGTTCATGGTCCAACATACTTATCACCATTTATCCACTCTTTGCAGGTATTCACTGTCTTCCCCCCTTTTATGTATATGTTACCCATGTTTATCTGTGTTTGCCTGCCTACATATCCCTGATACCTCCCTTCCCCATCTCATGCACAACCATCCTTTATTACTTTTCCTACTAAACCTTTTTTGTATCACTTACAAAAGGGGCTTACCCAACAAAAAATGACCCTTTCTCTCTCCTCCTCTACCTCTCATACATTATGATTACTCTTCTGCGTTTCCCCTCTGCATCTTTTCCTACCATTTCATACTTGTCTATCTACCCATTTTCTCTGCATTTACATGATGACCAGACCTGTCAGTTTGTTGTGTACACCCATACTGATGCATCTGTGGGCCACTATGTTGCTTGTCTTTTGCTGGCTGAGAGTGACATACAGCTAAACAGTGCTACACTGCACGTGTAATCATGCATTACTCAACTGTATTTCCTTGCCACGGCTGTGGCATCTGTCACACCAGTCATGTGTGCTGCTGTAATGTTGCTCCTGCCGTACAGCATCCTAGCACTTTTTATACTGTTATTGCTTCTCCCCTCTTTATTTGCATGGTCCTTTGCACAGAATGTCAGCACTGGTTAGTATCTAATACATGTCTCATAGTCTCTGTAGCTCTTTTCACAGCAACATTCATAAAACAGGCTCTGCTGCTCAGTGTGGCTTCCCAGTGCCTGTCTGTAAATATCAGCATTGATAATATGTTGTCAGGGAGGAATGGCTGGAATATCCCATTACTATAAAAGAGTAAGACAGTGGAGTGGTACAAAGTAGGACATTTGGAAAAAAATGTATGAGATTGTTAGTGGTTTTCTGAAAAAAAGAATATGTGAAAATTCAGCTCTTACTGCTCAGCATTGTTCACTCATTTGATTACATTTTAAATGAAATAAAAAGTGTATAAAATAGTATTTAGTTCTTCTTGCTACTCAAAATTCTTAAAATAGTTGATTGCAGAACGGATGTTGTCAATTTTCATTCATGCCTCAACAGTTGGGTTCAGATGTGGCTGTCAGATCCACCTTGGCCTTTATTTTAGCTTATGACAACCAAAAAACTCTTGAGCTCCACCCTTACCCATAACGCACCAACCCCTAACATAACTCAGATCTCATTTGCTGCTTTCGGATTTGGACATGGTCACCTTGAGCTCTCAAGCAATTTTACTAAAAGGGATAATGTATTTCTACTTTCTTTTTTCTATAAGATTGTAAAAAAAAGCTCTTTCTTCTTTTTCTATTTGCTTTTTTAAGCTCAAATTGTCTGAAAAAGGTCCTTCTGGCTTTTAAGAAGTGCCAGAAATGCAGGCACAAATTGCGCCTGTCCAATGCACTCGCCTTGTGCATATATTGTTTGGGCCTAGACCATCTTCAGTTATACTGTTCAATTTGTAAGGCCTTTAACCTACGAGCTATAGCAGATATGAAAAATTAGTTGATTTTAAAAGGATTGCTTCCTACATACTTTACAGAGGCTATTGCTGGGGATCAACTCCCCCAAATCTAAGTCAAAGCAGCCTTCCACTAAGCCTTCTAGGCCTTCAGGATCCTCGACTTCCTCATTGGATTCTACCACAGAATCACCAAGGAAGAAGCCTAAGTTGGATCCTAAGGCTGCTCCTGCTCAGCTAGCTTTAGAGTTGACAGTGGCTTCCTTGGATCCCAGCGCTTCTGCTCTGAAGGCTTTACCCAAAACCAGGTATTCACTATCAATAGACCTAGTACCCTCCAGAGTACCTTCACCATCTCTTGAATCCCGCCGGCAATCTAGGTCCCCATCGTTACCTTCCTCTCATTCTTCCAGAAGTCTGACTGAGGCTGATGTGGACAGAATGATGAGGACCTTTCTCTTGGTGCAGATTTAGATGGGAGTTCTCATGGCTCCTACTGCTTTGGGTCAGGAAGCCCTAGCATGTACTGCTCCACCACTATCTGCTCCTACTCAGATCTGACCTATCATTTTGGAGCCCTTGGATTGGAGTCTCCCAGGTCCATCCAGATTAGATCCGAAGATGTCAGTATCTTCGGCTCCAAGACTGTCTCTGAGTGCACCAGCTCCAATGGTTTTGGAGCCAGAAGACTCTTGGAGTTGAAGTGTCCCTGTTGGATTCGAGGCATTAAAGTTAACTCCAAAGTTTTCAGACCCATCTCTTCCCCTTGGAGCCATGGCACTGGATAGCTTGACTCTGACCTCTGCCATGGGTGGACTGCCTTTGGGGCAGGCATGGTTGACAGAAGCATGGCTTCTCAGCTCTGTTGGCTTCTTTCTCCCCAGAGCGTTCTGCCTTTGAAGTGATGGAGACAGTGATATCTGCTTCAGCAGGATGGATATTTCCTACCCCCTTGGATCTTCCCTCTGGATCCTGTGTGTCTGTGTCTTGAGCCTCATCATTCTACTCCACAGGGACAGCCAGCCGAAAGTCTCCAGGTTACCCAGCAGGATATTAGTCTCTTCCTATTCTTCTCTAGAGCACCCCACCGAAGAAGGCCCTAGGAAGAAGAAGTGCAAGAGGAGGCATTTGGACTCCCCTCAAGAATCCGTCATCGAAGACAGTGATTTTGATGAAGGGGAAGAGTCTCCATGATCACTACCCGAAGATATCCCATTCGGAGATATCCTTGAGATTCTTAAGCAGAGGGGTGGTTGGTCTACCGATAACCCTTCCTCAGAGGAATCATTATTCCTGGAGGCCTTTGAGTCTGGCCTGTCTTCCTCCTGGGTAACCCCACCCATTAACGAGTTCATTGACTTGATCTCTAGGCAGGTGGGTAAGGAGCCTGACACATTTGAGCCAATCCCCAAAAGAATGGATCAGATTCTGGCACCACCTGTAGGAAGGGAGTTTTGGAGCAAGGCAGTATCTGTAGATGCTATGGTGATAGCAGTGGCCACCAAGAAGGCACTTGCTGAGCACATTTTCTCTATCCAACCTCCTAACAGGGAGTCTAGGGCATTGGATCATCTTGGGAAGCACATGTATGCTTCAGCGATCTTTGGCCTTGGGTCGCTGAACTATCTGGCACACTTTACAAGACTACAAAGGTCCCTTTCTGGGACTACTGAGACTCAGACTTCTGTGGCCTCATAGTTGGCAACCCTACAATCCATTTCTATTTTGTCCATGAGGCTTATCTCTCATGCAGCTTGAAGGTACCTCAAGGCCGGCAGGTTCAGGCATTTCCATCAGGAGGCATGCCTGGATGCACTTGGGTGATTTTGTGGAGCCCTTCAAGTCCTTGTTCATCAGTGCACCCTTTGACAGCAGTTCATTGTTTGGTCCTAAAGTAAAGGATGCACTCTGCAGGTGTGAGAAATATGGAAAGACCCTCTCTGCAGCAGGAGCACATTTTCTAACCCCTCAAAGAACCTTTTCTAGGAATCAACAAGGTTGTTGGAAGATGTGGTTTAGAAAGTATTAGGGTCCTTTCCAAGAGCCACATGAGGATAGTTCCCCCAGGGGAAGAGGGGGAACTCAAATAGAAGATGTTGTCTATGTGGTAGAGGAAGCCCACAGAACCAATGGTCTAGAGATTCCTTCTCTGACAGACCCTATCAACACTCTTGAAAGGAGACCCAATTGTTCTCCTCTGGAGGCAATCAGGGATTGATCTGCACCAGAGAGCCTGGCTAGACAGCATAAAAAATGCATTGTTGCAGAGGATTTTTCCAGAGGTTATATAATTCCCTTTTCCTTTACACCTCTATCTGTATGCAAATTTCCTGATGTTCCACCGAATCAGAAGAAAGCAGCCATACTAGAAATACAATAGCTGCTAGAGAAAGAGTCATCCAAGAGGTCCCACTAGACCAGACAGAATCTGAAACTTACTCAAGATTCTTTTTAGTGTCAAAGAAAACAAGGTAGTGGAGACTGATTTTGGATCACAGCAACTTGAACAACTCAGTTTGACATACAAAATTTCAGATGGTCACTGTTCAGCCTAGTCTGCCTTTCTTGTGCAAGGATGTCTAGATGTGCTCGATAGACCTTCAGGATGCATATTATCACATAAAAAGTAACAGACAATCCAGAAGGATATTTCAAACCTAAAGCTGACAGAGTGGTTTCTCCACTTCCTTTAATAGCCAGACAACCCATGCTTTCATCCCGTCTGTCATATACTTTTATCTTCCCATAAAGCTTGTACAAGAAAGCTTTACAGAAGTAAATGGAAGAGGTTTGTTTTTTGGGCACTTCAGAAACATGCTGACACCTTTTCAGCCCCTGCACAAAGTGTCCTTGAGGTTTTGACAATTTTTAATGAAGGAGCTAGCTCTTCGACCATTAGAGTTCAGTTAGCAGCCATCTCTAATTTTTACATTGGATTTGAGAACTCTGCCCTAGCTTCATCTAAACTTTGAAAGGCCTTCTTGAGAGATACCCATCTTTTGATACCTCTTATAAACATCCAGCTCCCCTGTGTGACTTAAATTTGCTGCTGCAGGCCTTGATTCATTCCTCCTTTGGGCCAGCAGCAAAATGTGGTCTAAAGTGTCTGACCTGGAAGACCGTTTTCTGGTGGCTACCACCTCTGCTAGAAGAATTTCAGAACATCAAGCATCGTCTTCTAAACCTCCCTCATTTATTTTTCATAGGGATAGAGAACAGTTACAAACCAGTCCTTCTTTCCTTCCTAAGGTGGTGTCAGAATCTAACATAAACCAGTCCATTAATCTGCCAGTTTTCTTTACAAAATTTGCAAACAATGGTGAATATATGTTAAAACCAAACACTATGCTATGCACGTAGGAACTGCACGGCCGGAACGAACCATAGAAAACACTGTTGGCCAGCAGATACGTGAAACGGTGCAAAAATAATAAAACACTCAGAAAATTACTGATTATACATAACTTTTAATAATCAGACCGGTTTCGGCAAAAAAATGCCTTCTTCAGTGATACACAGCAAAAAAGCCAGAGACAATACTTCATGAATATTTATAAGAATGCCCAACCAATGAAAATCCTAAACCTGTCACTGTGAAGAGTGGTAGGTTCCCACACCCAAAATTGAGTTCAAGAGTAGAAAAATGTGATAAACATATATCATTGAAAATATTGTAGTGTCACCATGAGTTCATAAAAAACAATGACAACTTTCATAATTAATATAAAGATGGTAATATATACAAAACAAATAATGAATATGAATAAATATATATCCAAAAGAAGGAATGGTAGTATAATAGTTCACTAAACTAACCATATGCACATGATTGGGACAAAATTCATATAAATATTGATACACTTGATTAATTACCCAAGTATAGGTTAATCAATTTGTAACTAAACATGATGAACCATAGAAAATGAACCTCATAAACATGTACGTTCACAATAAAATTGTGGTTAATATTAATAAACATGTAGTTCTGATATAACAACATCGAATAAGGTATCCACTAGAACCTGAAATACATAAGTATAAGAATAAATTGTTATAACAAATCATGTAACAACAGTAATAAATCATAGCAAATAGTATAACTGTTTACAAATGATCATTCAAACCTGGTGGAAGAGAGCTCCCAATGTGGTGATCCAATACTTTTCTTTATGATTTAGGATGCTGTGCCATCCTTGAGGATTGTTTCGATCACCTATGATCCTGTCGATAATCATGAATGTAAATTGAGCCTGTGGATGCTTCAAAGTATGGCAAAAAAGGGCATTGTGATCTTTTTTATTCTTGATGTCACTTCTATGTTCATTGATGCGTGTTCTAAGTGGTCTAGACGTTTGACCCACATAGATGGCAGAGCAATGGCAAGTGGCTAAATATATCACCCAACTGCTGCTGCAGTTACCAAATATTTTGCAATCATACACTTTACTAGTATTTTGACTAGTGAATTGTTTAAATTTACGAATTTGTTTACAAGACCCACAGTGACCACAGGGAAAAGTTCCCAACAGTTCATCTCCAGACATAGTTAATTGTTTATATATTGCCCCCCCCACTTTCCTTATGTTTAAAGTGACTGAACAATGAACCTAATGTTTTTCCTCTTCTATACCTAAACTGACACTGAGTTCCCAAAAGTTGTCTCAGCTGGTCATTGGCCAATAAGATGTTCCAATGTTTATTTATAATGCTCCTGATTGCATTATGGTTTCTACCATAGGTTGTCACGAACCTTATAGAAGATGGAGTTGGATCCCTAGGCTGTGTCTTATATTGTAATAACGTTTCTCTATCCATATTGGTAGACCAATCCCAAGCCTTAACAATGTCTAGTTGTTTGTAGCCTCTATTGACAAATTGCTGGAACAGATCCAGACTAGCTTTCTCATATTCCATGTTAGTGGAATTAATGTGTTTCATCCGCATGAATTGAGACTTCGGTATGTTGTGGATGGTGTGGCGTGGATGCATACTGGAGGCATGCAGTAAAGTATTGTATTGGGGATATTTGCAGAAGGTCCTGGTGTTCAAAGTATGATCAATGTTCCTAGTGACAGTGACATCCAAGAAGTTGATGGATTGTAAATCATATGTGACCGTAAATTCAATTCCCCAAACATTGCCATTGAGATATTCAACAAATTCCTGCAAATATGTAGCATCCGCCCGCCACACCATCCAGCAATCATCTAAATATCTACGCCAAATATCAATTTCCACCAAGTATATATTGTGTAATGGTTCATAAATCATGCATTCTTCAAAAAAGGCCATGAAAAGATCGGCATAGATAGGAGCAAAGGAAGCTCCCATAGCCGTACCTTGGAGCTGCCAATAACATTCCCCTTGAAAATAAAAGATGTTTTTGTTTAATACATGCTCGGTCATACAAATGAGTAATGTATTAAATCCTGAAGAGCATAGAGTAGAACAGTCTAACCAATATTGTAGTGCCTGTAATCCCACCCAATGTGGAATACTTGTATATAAGGCCTTGACATCTAATGAGCACATAAGCCATGTAGGTTCCAACTGTGTGTCCTGTATGATCTGTAGAAATTGTGTTGTATCTTGTAATCTGGCCCTGACCAAACTCAATAGAGGTTTGAGATGTTGAGTAAGAAACATGGATAGTGGTTCAGTCAAGGAACCAATGTCTGAAACAATAGGTCTACCTGGTGGATTGGAAAGTGATTTGTGAATCTTGGGGAGAAGATATAAAATTTGTTTTTGTGGGTCCTGAACAGTAAGATGCATAACACTGGTCTTGCTAATGATGCCTTCCTCCTCAGCTAAATGCAGAAAGGAATCAATCTCCTTTTTGAAAACAGGAGTTGGGTCCATGTCCATATGCATATAGCATTTAGTATCGGAAAGTTGTGATCTGCCCTCACAAAGATAGTGACTCATGTTCAAAACCACCACTGCTCCACCCTTATCAGCTGGTAAAATTACAATGTTGTGATTATGACGTAATTGTTGTAGGGCTGTTATTTCTGGAGATGATAGATTATGACCAAGTATGGAATATTCCTTGTGTTCAAAATGTAAATCTCTAAGTACAGATTGCATAAAAATGGAAACATGTTTGTTCATGGGCGGCTGAAAATCAGATTTGAGAAATCTGAATTCAGTAGATCTTTGAGGCTCTCTGTCATGAAAAAACAATTTAAGGTTGAGATTACAACAGAAACTGGTAATGTCATTAACAATGTGATATTCATCTGAACAAAACCCAGGTACATATCCAAGTCCTTTATTCAATAGTTGTTCCTGTTCATCAGACAATGTAACATCAGACAGATTTAAAACATTTTGATATTCAAAACTTGTTACGTTATGAAATTCTGTATTAATCCCTCTAGGGAGTTGTGTTTTGTGACTGTGTTTGTGCTTGCATCCACCTCGACACCTGGTACCATTTCTAAAGGGACAGTAATGTTGGGTCTTTTGCGATTAGGTGATTCCCTGTGTCCAGTACTGTCACTATCAGTAAATGAGAAATCTTCCCCTGATGTGCTGGTATTGGGTCTATCTCTAGTTTTTAAAATCGACCTTGGCCGTTTCCTCGTCCTAGCTGGTGTGGGCCCCTGATCAGCATCCACAAATCTAACAGTCCTTTGTACCTCAAATGGGCATCCTCTTTGATAGTCTAAGCTATCCCTGTTAAATTTTCTAATTTTCCTTTGTTTGGTTATTGTCTCATGGTTCGTCAATTCCTTGGATAATTTGTTAATAGATTGTTGGAATGTAGGAAGCGACTCAAACTTTTTACATTCCTGACACATTATTCTGACCTCATTGACATAAGTATCTACCATCCTGCCATAATATTGGGCCAGTATATTAACAAATAACATGGATGCCTGTTGGAGAGCTTCTTTCCATTCCTGATTGAGTCTGTCTTCTGGTCTTCCCACTAAAGGTTGTAACCAGACCCCAAGGCCCATGGGAGCGATATTTTTACTCAAATACGCACAAAACAATTTGAGGTGCCAAATGTTAGATCTAAGATTTTTTAGTCCCTTCATTAAGGAATGAAAAGCCAAATCACTGTCTTGGGGTAGTTGTTGTCCAGACTCAGACGGATTACTGCCTGGCGAGGACCCAATACCAAAAACACCAATGTCTTCCCGATCGGCACATAATCCTGTAAGTATCTTATCTAAATCCATGCTGCTTATATATGGATGGTATAACTCAAGGTATAGACAAACCTGAGACAATAATCAATGAAGGTCCAAAATTCTGATATCAGATTGTATGGATGATGATCAGGGCGCCACACCCTATTGTAATAGGACTTATTGAAAAAATGAAAATCAAAAACTAGAGTAGCTCCAATAATGCACTATTATGAATCCTAACCAGTCTGGAACTCAATAAAGAAACTGAGCAATTGGATACTATAAGCTGGTATGGGTTTAGATACCACACAATTCTGCATAGATACTAAAATTCAATCTTAAACATGAATCCAATGACTGAGAAACCACCAAATTGTACAGCTAGATGATTACCCATGTACTAATGTGTAAATAAAAGTGGATGATACTAACAGCAATGCCACAGTACCCCACAGGCCTGATAAAATACCATGCGGTGATCAATAATCTAATAGTAAACAAAATGGAAAATGCAAATCCACAATAATAAGTATCAAAAACTCTCAAGAAACGTGATATAACTGGAAATATGTAATCTCACCTAGATCAGCCCTGATGAGTTGCTGTATGCTAAAAATAACATTAAGCATCCAACTATACAGGTAAGAAAATATTGGGGTGAGAAAACATATGTAAGAATGAAACAGCCGTCCAAATATCAATATGGCCGGTACTGTCTGTATATCTCTACTTGAGGGAGTACCAAATCATAAACCAAAGTGTGAATAATTCTAATAAAACTAGGCTCAATATTCGCTAGCAGTAGATATCAAACCTAATATTGTGAAAACTGGGGCAATTTATCCAATGTTCATTGACCCTAATCAGTTGAATAGCAAATATTCACCTTTCACAGTAAAAGCACAGATGTATAAAAAAACATTTGGGGTAGCAATTATTTAGAACTAGACAAAAGTTACCAAACCACTGTGGGTTTGTCTAACAATCACATGAATGTTGCTAACAGAAAATCTATAATCCTTATTAAGGAACCAGATATTCAAGTGTCAGTGCTCCCCCAGAACAACTGAAACTTGCTCTACCTCATTCGACCCAAAAATGATATCCATGTTCTTGTTAGGTCAAACACATAAATCAAAGAGTAATCCATTAAAAGAACACAGTCCATGTCCCAAAATACAGATTCTATAATAATGAATCCAGCAGATAGAGTGCTGTTAAGCTCCAAACACAAACAATATGCCCCCATGAGATCGAAATTGGGAAAAGAGTAGGGAAAACCAGAACAAATCCCTATATTAGCTCAACGACTGTTGGATGACTGTTAATAACCCCTAAATACAAAATCAGAAAACTTGAGAATAGAATAATGTAAATCTCAAAACACAGAAGGAACACCTACAATGTCCATATAAAAAGGAAATATTCTTGAGACAGTTTGCTGTATGACTTAGCGACAAATCAATAGACCCAAAATAGGAAGTAAAAATGGAAAAAAGAGAACCATAGTCAATATGCTGGAATCAGATGTTGAAATGTCAACGTTCCCCTAGTTCAGCTGAAGCATACAGTACCTCATTCGAGCCAAGACTACTCAAAATAATATCCTTCTTGTTGTTGTTGGGGCAGACCCATCGATCGAATAGTAATCCACCAAGAAAACACAGTCAATGGCCCCAAAATGCAGTTCATGTAATGATAATACCTGAAAATAGGGTACTGTTGAACTGCAAATATGAATTGTGCCCCCACAATCACTATGTTAGTAAAACGAAAGTCGCGAAGCACAACCCAACTCTGTATTTATTCAGCAATCGTTGAGAGGCTGTCGATAGTCCCAGTGTGCTGTTAAAATGAGAACAAATCTTGAGCATAAAATGCAATGAAGCTGCAAACAAAAAGGAAAACGCCTGCAATATCTGGGTAGGTGAAAAATAATCAATAAACACAGCAGTTCCCTGTATTTACTCAGCGACCTCTAAAACACTGTGGCAAGTCAGACAAACTGTTCTTATAAGATCCGAACCCAAAAAAGCTCAATCACATAAAGCATCCAATATTCAAATCGGGAATTGTTGTAAGTACCTCCAACCTGTCCCAGAATTCGCGCTAAACAGCAATACAAAGGTCCCAGTGGAGAAGTGTGATCCACAGGCCCAAATATGAATATACAAGATGCTATTCCAGCCTCATGCATTCCAAAAAAGATAATCCACCGAATTATGAACCGCACTGCAACACAAAAACGTAGAAAGCACAACAAATGTATGCTGATACTGGGATTTCCAAAAACGTTGGTAAAAAAAGATCAGGGGAAGATTCCCCTTTACAAAAGTACCGAACACGACCCTACAGCATAGCCTGAAGACTGCAACCAAACACTATGCTATGCACGTAGGAACTGCACGGCCAGAACGAACCATAGAAAACACTGTTGGCCAGCAGATACGTGAAACGGTGCAAAAATAATAAAACACTCAGAAAATTACTGATTATACATAACTTTTAATAATCAGATCGGTTTCGGCAAAAAAATACCTTCTTCAGTGATACACAGCAAAAAATCCAGAGACAATACTTCATGAATATATATAAGAATGCCCAACCAATGAAAATCCTAAACCTGTCACTGTGAAGAGTGGTAGGTTCCCACACCCAAAATTGAGTTCAAGAGTAGAAAAATGTGATAAACATATATCATTGAAAATATTGTAGTGTTACCATGAGTTCATAAAAAACAATGACAACTTTCATAATTAATATGAAGATGGTAATATATACAAAACAAATAATGAATATGAATAAATATATATCCAATATAAACATAATATATGTTAAACTTATTGGATGTTCACAATCAATTATGTTTTTAGAACAAAAGAAATTAGAAAGATGGATCAATTCATCAGATCAGACAAGCTCCACGTGGGTTTACAGAGTGGTCCTAGCAGCAAGGAACTCGAAAAAGCGACTACCTTCTGGATTTAAGTATATTTGCTTTTTTTTCACTGGAAATAGCTTCTGTTGCTTACTTTAAACTAGCCTGAACTGTTTTTTTTCTGATTACTGCATTTATTTTTAATCTGCACTTAAAGTTACATTTAGTCGAATTTAATCGAAAGTTTGCTTGTTTGTTTGTTTAATTTAACTGGAGGCTGCCCACTAAAGTGTGCTAGCCTGTGTAACTAATTTATCACTGTCTCTGCATTTTCTGTGTATTTCTACAAAAAAAAAAAATAATCCTTGTTTTCCCGCCCTTCTCAACTAGTTTAGACCAGTATACAGGCATTGCTGTATTCTGGGCTGTGGTGTAGTTCCTGTGTTGTCCATTACCTTACTTGGATAGAAGGAAGTTTCTTTGCTCACCAGTGGGAGTGGGGAGCCTTGAGCAGCCTACCTGTCCTTGGGGGAAGTGACCTCAGCACAAGAAGCTGTAGTAATTGGTTGTTTGGGACCATTCCTAGCTCTTTTGTAGTTCACTGCTTAAAATCCGCCTCTGGGCGTTTTTTCGGCTATACTGCTCAGACAAGCTCCACGTGGGTTTACAGTGTGGTCCTAGCAGCAAGGAACTCGAAAAAGCGACTACCTTCTGGATTTAAGTATATTTGCTTTTTTTCACTGGAAATAGCTTCTGTTGCTTACTTTAAACTAGCCTGAACTGTTTTTTCTGATTACTGCATTTATTTTAAATCTGCACTTAAAGTTACATTTAGTCGAATTTAATCGAAAGTTTACTTGTTTGTTTGTTTAATTTAACTGTGGAGGCTGCCCACTAAATGTGCTAGCCTGTGTAACTAATTTATCACTGTCTCTGCATTTTCTGTGTATTTCTACAAAAAAAAACAAAAAAATAATCCTTGTTTTCCCGCCCTTCTCAACTAGTTTAGACCAGTATACAGGCATTGCTGTATTCTGGGCTGTGGTGTAGTTCCTGTGTTGTCCATTACCTTACTTGGATAGAAGGAAGTTTCTTTGCTCACCAGTGGGAGTGGGGTGCCTTGAGCAGCCTACCTGTCCTTGGGGGAAGTGACCTCAGCACAAGAAGCTGTAGTAATTGGTTGTTTGGGACCATTCCTAGCTCTTTTGTAGTTCACTGCTTAAAATCCGCCTCTGGGAATTTTTTTCTGGCTATACTGCTCAGACAAGCTCCACGTGGGTTTACAGAGTGGTCCTAGCAGCAAGGAACTCGGCGACTACCTTCTGGATTTAAGTATATTTGCTTTTTCACTGGAAATAGCTTCTGTTGCTTACTTTAAACTAGCCTGAACTGTTTTTTTTTTCTGATTACTGCATTTATTTTTAAATCTGCACTTAAAGTTACATTTAGTCGAATTTAATCGAAAGTTTGCTTGTTTGTTTGTTTAATTTAACTGTGGAGGCTGCCCACTAAAGTGTGCTAGCCTGTATAACTAATTTATCACTGTCTCTGCATTTTCTGTGTATTTCTACAAAAAACAAAAATAATCCTTGTTTTCCCGCCTTTCTCAACTCGTTTAGACCAGTATACAGGCATTGCTGTATTCTGGGCTGTGGTGTAGTTCCTGTGTTGTCCATTACCTTACTTGGATAGAAGGAAGTTTCTTTGCTCACCAGTGGGAGTGGGGAGCTTTGAGCAGCCTACCTGTCCTTGGGGGTAGTGACCTCAGCACAAGAAGCTGTAGTAATTGGTTGTTTGGGACCATTCCTAGCTCTTTGTAGTTCACTGCTTAAAATCCGCCTTTGCGGCTTTGTGCGGTCGCATAGCGCAGCGCCGGTTAAACAAGGTTAAACTTGGTTAAACAAGGTTAAACTTTTTCTGGCTCCGCCAAGTCTGCTGTTCAATTTTTCCCTTAGAACTGTTCTACTTGCAATCTAAACAGCCTATACTCTATCTGAAAAGCTCAGCACTTGCTCCTAAAGCATTTTTATACAGGTAAAGCACTCTTAAACAAAAGAAAGTACTTCATTCACCTAAATTCTGTTGAGTACACATCTCCCTATAGGTCCTTTCTGACTCAGTTACACAGCAATCTTTTTCACTATTTCTAGCATGTCGAAGGGTCAGTTGCTGGCGTCCTCTCCTGTTCAGCTGGTGAATCTGGAATCTTGAGGCAATGTTACAATTGCCTCATGTACACAGACAACCCTCTCCTCCTCCCAACAAATACAAATATATGAGAGATGCAACTATATAGCCAAACTGGAGGCTGAGCTCTCTCAATTCAGTACTGGCAAGACCAGTCAGGAGGAGAAGGTAACCACGCACACCACAAACCCAGTCTCACATAGAACTATCACAACAGCAAACCAAACACATAAACACACAAAAACATACTTGGAGGCGCTGATTAAAAATCTACCAAAACAACAGAGGCCTCCAAAGCAGACACCCAAGCAACCACCACCTCAAGACATCGCACATGCAACACATAGTTCACAAAGTCAGTGTGCTAAACAGTCACAGCCCTTAAGGCCAAACAACATGCCAGACACACTTGTAATAGGTGACTCCATAGTCAGACGCACTGACGTCCCGCTCACCAGACTGAACAAGGAAAAGGTCACAGTAAGCTGCCTGTCAGGAGCTAGAATCCGCCACATAACACAAGCACTCAGGTCACTCCACAGCAAGTACAAATATGACTCAGTCATTGTACATGCTGGTGTGAACGACCTGAGACGTACCTCCCTGGACTACATGAAAAGAGACATAGAGGAGCTCTCTGATTATGTAGCCCAGGCCGGTATGACCCTGACCCTGAGCAGCATCTTACCCTCACCAAGAATGATGCCACAGTACAAAGACAAAATGATCAGTTTTAACAATTGGCTTAATTACTGGTGTCATTCTAAGGGGATCCAATGTCTGTCTGCTTGGGATGACAAGTTTGACAAGCCACGCTGCTTCACAAGGGATGGCTTACACCTGTCACCCCTGGGCTTCCGGATATTGGCCAAGGCTCTTGCCACCCCCATAGTGCCTTTTTTAGGCAAGGCTCAAATGACAAACCTACCTCCCTAGAAAACACAAGTGGAAAAAAACTAAGGGTAATGCTGCTCAATGCCAGAAGTCTAAACCTCAAGATGCACGCCCTCGAAGCCCTCCTCAGTATGGAGAACATCGATGTCTGTGCGGTGACTGAAACCTGGTTCAAGGCTCCTGAGAGCACCCCAGCACTATCAGGTTTTACCTCATATCATGCTTTCCGGCCCCAAAACTTGGACCGAACCACAAAAGGAGGGGAGTATCCATTTTCATCAAAGATACCCACACCTCCAGGTTAGTGGCAACGCACGCGTCGGAGACTATCCAGGTGCAACTAACCATAGGCAAAACTGCCTTACAGTTTGTAGCATGCTACAGACCACCCTCTCAAACTCAGGAACCCCACACAGCCTTCCTGAAGACACTGGAGAGTATAAATGTCTCTCCAAATACCATCATTTTGGGAGACTTCAACTACCCAAACATAGACTGGGAACATTACTCAAGCCCCAACACCCTAGCCCAAAGGTTCCTAGAATTCATAAACTCAAATGCAATGGAACAACTAGTCACCATTCCCACAAGAGGAGACAATATACTAGACCTGATCATCACAAACATGGGGACAAAATGCTCCACACCGGAAGTATATCCCTCTTTGGTAAGATCAGACCATAAATTAATCTCACTGGAAATCCACATCCCGCCCCACCCCTGCACAAAAGACCACAGTGAAGAACTTCTCAAAAGCAAACTTCACACTTCTTAAGACTGAAGTGGTATCCTTCAAGGCCCCTGGGCCAGTGGAAACCACAACCCACACTGCTGAATCCTTTGCAAATGCCTTCTGTGGGCACCTTCAAGAATGCATGGATCATGCAATCCCAAATAAAACCAAGACCCATTCCCCCAAAGGCAGGCCGGTCTGGTGGACCCCAGCCATAAACAAACTTTACAACAGGAGGAGGAAGCTACTACATGACAGAGCAAAATCCCTAAAAGGGAAGGCGTCTCTGATCAGTACTAGCAAAAAACTACGATCACTCATAAAATCATCCAAGGCCAACTTTGAGGGAAAAATCGCAAAAGACACAAAAGACAATCACAAGGCCTTCTTTAGCTATGTTAGAAACCTGTGTGGAAACTCCCAGATATGCTCAGAGTTAGTCCAAAATGACACAAAATACACCAAACCCACTGACATTGCCAACATTCTGGCAGACAGGTTCAGTGCAAATTTCTCCTCCCCCTCCCCCACAAAAGGAGAAATAACTATCCCAGCAGAGTGTAGCCTCCCTAACATCTCAGATGCCCAGGTGAGAGCCGCCTTCTCTAAAGCTAAAAACACAGCATCAATGGGACCGGATGGTGTCCCGGGCTGTGTGCTACATGAACTCCAAGAGGAACTAAACCCACACATAAGGCTACTTACTACAGGATACGTACCCAAAGAGTGGCGTACGGCAACAGTGGTCCCACTTCACAAAGGCAGTGCTTCTACGGACCCTGGAAATTACCACCCCATAAGCTTGACGAGCCTGGTCTGCAAAGCTATGGAGAGGATCATTATGGAACTCATAAACAAAGACATTGGGGACCTACAGACATTGGATCCTACCCAATTTGGCTTTGTCAAGGGCAGATCCTGCCTTTTGAACTTGGTCGACTTTTTTGAAACAGTCACTAAGGCCATTGATGAGGGTAAGGCAGTTCACACAGCCTACCTTGACCTTGCAAAAGCCTTTGACACAATACCCCACTCGGGTATCATAGACAAACTCACCAGCTTATATGTAAACCCATATGTCACAAGATGGGTTGCAAACTGGCTCAAGGACAGAACCCACAGGGTCAGAGTTGCTGGAGCTATGTCAGACTCTAAGCCAGTCACAAGCGGTGTCCCACAGGGCTCAATCCTGGGACCCCTCTTGTTTGGCATTTATTTTTCCGAGGTACAGGCAAACATAGGAGGATTGTGGCTGACAAAGTTCGCAGATGACTGCAAACTGGGTGCCATAATTGATACTCCAGCGGACACAAACATCCTTCAGAGAGGCCTCATAGAAACGGATAATTGGTGCCATAGCCATGGCCTTAAGCTGAACGCCAAAAAATGTATAGTCATACCCTTTGGGAAAAACAAGGTACCGACAAATTACCACATAGGCGGTAATCCATTAAGCTGGAAGAGGTAATCAGGGACCTAGGGACCCAGGTTGACAGTAACCTCTCATTTGACACTCGCATTGCCAAAGTGGTTAGGAAGACCTTCTATATTGCCCACCTTATCATGAAGGGTTTCACATCTAGATCAAGAGAGGTCATTGTGCCCCTGTACTCTTCTCTTATCAGGCCAATGATTGAGTACAATGCCCCATTTGGGATGTATCTCACCCGACACCTGCAGCAGTTGGAAAGACCCCAAAAGTTCCTCACCAAGAGGATAAAGGGTCTTAAACATATGTCATATGCCGCCCGACTGAAAAAACTCCAGCTCTATTCAGTCGCATACCGCCTACTCAGAGGTGATCTGCGCCTGACGTACAAGGCCATGTCCAATCCTGAATTAATGGACATGCTCCACCTCAGAAAATCCAAATCCATCAGAGCCACGAGAACAAGCGACTTAAACCTCAACACAGAAATAAATAGGATGGGCTGGAGGGACAGATTCATAACCCAGAGGCTCCCTACACTCTGGAACAGAATCCCAGTCCATGTTAGGCAGAGCCCCTCACTGACTCTATTCAAGAGAAATCTCGACGAATGGATGGGAGATCGTAGGTTTACCCCGGGGGTCATCTCTGTGTCACTACTAGACAGAGGCATAGTAAACGAAACCCTAAAAGGGCGTAGTATTCTCATCCTAAGGAGTGGTGTAAGCCACATACACTCTGGCTAGGCTTATAAATGCCTTAGGGCAGATAGCCTAGTACGAACCTATGAACCTATGAACCTAATTATTTGTCTCCTTTGCAGATTCTAAATTGGGTAAATCAGTTGCAAAGGTAACTTTAGCCTGGTGGATGACGGATTGTATATCATTTGTCTACAACAAGTTTGGTGTGTCCTTACCAAGATGTTTAAGAGCCCATTTAACTAGGTTCATGGTAACTTCTTTAGTGTTTCTATCTAGGGCTTCCATGGATGACATGTGTAGCCGCCAATCCTCATACCTTTGTTATTCATTACAAACTGGATCTGGTCTTGAAGGGAATAGCAAACTTTGGCTCATCTGTGCTTAGGAATATCCTTCTTTAGAGTCCGTTTGGGATTGTAGGTAGCTGGAGACTTTGTCCCAACTGTTAAATGAATGAAAATTGACAACATCAGGTAAAGAAATTATGCATTCACCATAATGTTTCCATTTTCATTCTTCCCCCACCAGCCCTTTTTCACAGTTGATTTGTGGAAGAGCAAGAGTTTATAAGGACACCACTTCTTTTATGCTGAGCTCCAGATATGGCATCTTCTTTCAGGAACATTATATTAATACTTCTTACTTTATGTCAACCAGCAAACAAGATCTGAGGTATGTTAGGGGTTGGTGCATTATGGGTAAGGGAGGAGCTTGAGAGTTTTTTGGTGGCCACGAGCTAATATAATGTCTGAGTCAGGTCTGAGAGCCAGATCTGAACCCAACTGTTGAGGAAGAATGAAAATAAACAACAGATGCAATGTTTTGGTGAGGACATAACTTCTTTTTTTCCATCTCATGCAGTCTGACACTCAGTCGTAGCCTTCAGCTGTCCAGCAGATTACTGTCTTTAATGAATACAGCAGATTACTGTCTTTAATGAATACAGCAGATTACTGCCTTTAATGAATATAGCAGATTACTGCCTTTAGTGAATACAGCAGATTACTGCCTTTACTGAATACAGCAGATTACTGCCTTTAATTAATACAGCAGATTACTGCATTTAGTGAATACAGCAGATTACTGCCTTTAGTGAATACAGCAGATTACTGCCTTTAATGAATACAGCAGATTACTGCCTTTAGTAAATACAGCAGATTACTGCCTTTAGTGAATGCAGCAGATTACTGCCTTTAATGAATACAGCAGAATACTGCCTTTAATGAATACAGCAGATTACTGCCTTTAATGAATACAGCAGATTATTGCCTTTAGTGAATACAGCAGATTACTGCCTTTAATGAATACAGCAGATTACTGCCTTTAATGAATACAGCAGATTACTGCCTTGAATACAGCAGAATACTGCCTTTAATGAATACAGCAGATTACTGCCTTTAATGAATACAGCAGATTATTGCCTTTAGTGAATACAGCAGATTACTGCCTTTAATGAATACAGCAGATTACTGCCTTTAGTAAATACAGCAGATTACTGCCTTTAGTGAATACAGCAGATTACTGCCTTTAATGAATACAGCAGATTACTGCATTTAGTGAATACAGCAGATTACTACCTTTAATGAATACAGCAGATTACTGCCTTTAATGAATACAGCAGATTACTGCCTTTAATGAATACAGCAGATTACTGCCTTTAATTAATACAGCAGATTACTGCCTTTAATGAATACAGCAGAATACTGCCTTTAATGAATACAGTAAGATACTGCCTTTAATGAATACAGCAGATTACTGCTTTTAGTGAATACAGCAGATTACTGCCTTTAATGAATACAGCAGATTACTGCCTTTAGTGAATACATCAGGTTACTGCCTTTACTGAATACAGCAGATTACTGCCTTTAGTGAATATATCAGATTACTGCCTTTAGTGAATACAGCAGATTATTGCCTTTACTGAATACAGCAGATTACTGCCTTTAATGAATACAGCAGATTACTGCCTTTAGTGAATATATCAGATTACCGCCTTTAGTAAATACAGCAGATTACTGCCTTTAATGAATACAGCAGATTACTACCATTAATGAATACAGCAGATTACCGCCTTTAGTAAATACAGCAGATTACTGCCTTTAATGAATACAGCAGGTTATT